>NW_007728014.1:246581-279536 GCF_000696425.1 Galeopterus variegatus | reverse complement strand
CTGCAAGATGAAAATGTTAGGCCAGGTTTTCTTAGGTTCCTTCTAGCTCCCAGATTTTTTTTTTTTTTTTTTTTTTTGTCCTTTTTGAGACCGGCCGCACCGCGCTCAGCCAGTGAGCGCTGTGAGCGCACTGGTCATCCCTATATAGGATCCAAACCCGCTGCAGGAGCGCTGCTGTGCTCCCAGCGCCACACTCTCTCGAGTGCGCCATGGGCTCGGCCCTAGCTCCCAGATTTTGAATCTAATGTGTTAAGATGAGATAGGAACTGGGTCTCATCAGGAAACTGCCCCAGAGGCTACTGAACTTCACCAGGGCCAGGAAAGGCAGATGGGCAGCCAGCAAAGCACGAAGTTTCCTTAGATGCGAGGACCGCCTGACAAGTGCCATGAAATTGGGATGGGCGAAGTGGGACCCTGCAAGGTGGACAGGTCTCTTTGTGCCTCTTTGGGCAGCTTTTGATAAAATGGTGGTTGGGAATCTATATGCTTTTCAGACATCAGGGCAAAGTTTTGCAGTGGAAAATCAGAAATAGAGTGTGCTTTGGATTTCCAGGGAGAGATGCTCAGTATTATTGAAAAGAGCATGGTCTTTGCAGTTGTACACACCTGAGTTTGTTGGGTCAGACCCATTGGATGTGTTGTACCCAGGAATCCTAGCTAATGAGGTGCCGACCACACAGCCACCTTCCCCTACTGGTAAGACACAGGACTTGGACTGTCATATATTACTCTCCTGACAACCGCTTGAGGATTACCTAGTGGAGGAGGTAATTACGGAAGAATCTTATGAAACACTTGTTGTCCAGCCTGGACATCCCAGGTCCGGAGCAGAGGTACAAACCCAGCCAGCTCAAATAGGATCTGCAAAGCAGTTTCTCAGCTGTTATTCTGAGACAGTGCAGAGGAGAGCAGGACACGTCATCTCCTGCCAGCTTCCCAGTCTCAGTGACACCCAGATAAAGAAGCCTGGGCTTTTCTGCCAAAGTGAGATGTCTGTTTGCTTGAACTTCTATAGACTCCCATGAAAGGCTTGAAACTGTCTCAAAACAGCCTAAATCTTTTTTAAGTCCCCTCAAATCCCTCCCCCATCTGCCATGTGGCTGGACCACTCCAAAATCAGGACATGTCCCTAACCTTCTCTTAAGGGCATTTGACTTTGCACCATGTCACTGCAGCATCACTCAAGCCTGACTATAAATATGGATGTGATGCTAACGAGACTTATTGCTAATTTAATGGCAGTGGAGTACAGGCTTGCGTGCTGCACACATACGCAGAGAATGGTATTGAAAACTGGGAGTGATAATTAGAGTTTAATAAATGGTAATTTGCTCATTGCTGCTGTGTGTGTCGGGGGTTGGGGAGCGATGAACTAGAGCAGGGCCCTTTCAGAAAGTGAAATGTAGACAGCACGTCAGCCACGACAGCTTTATTTTGATTCTCATATTGCCTGAGATTGAAGTTAAGTCTCATTTACCTACAGATCCTCTTCCCTGAAAATAACTTCCTGTAGAACATGAGTGAAGGAGACAGATAAGAAATATTTATCACTGGGAGCAAATTTTAACTAAAGTCACGGAATGAAGAGGTCAGGGCTCCAGAGACAAAGCGAAGCAGAGAATTAAAAAAATTATCTAGATTATTCAGGGAGAAAAAAATCATCATTTTTGCTTGAATGGGTGTCTGAATTATCTGAATAATTGTTTCCACTTCTGTTTTGGTCTGATGGTAAAGACCTGGCTGGTAGACGCGTAACAAAGATGAGATTGTGAGTATGTAGAGAGAGAGGATAGGAAGGCCAGGCAAGCTGAATCCTCCCGGTCCCTCAGGGCGTGGTGTGCAGAGGCTGGTCTGGTCAAGAGCTTGGTGGGGGAGAGGGTTAGGGTTGGAGCTAGAGACAAGAAAGTAAGCAAAGCTGAAAATCACAAGGAAAATCAATGTCCAACAAACCAAGAATGCTGCCTGGAGAGAGCCAGACTTCATGAGTGAGGCCAGGAAGCTGGAAGATCAAGCAAAACAGAATCAGAAGCTCTGTGTGTGTGTGTGTGTGTGTGTGTGTGTGTGTGTGTATGTTTCAGGGGTTAGGAAAGGTAAAACAGTTACCTATACCAGAGGTTCCAAACTGGGAAGCACATCACATTTACCTGCTGAGCTTTTAAATGCAGACTCCATGGGCAGATCAAGAGAAGTGTCATTTTCCTGGGACAGGGGTGATCTGCTGGTGTGCAAATGGAGGGTATGATGTCATTTTGTGGGCCCTAGAAGTCTCCCCTTTTCTTTTCTTTTTTTTTTTCAAAAAGATGACTGGTAAGAGGATCTTAACCCTTGACTTGGTGTTGTTAGCACCACGCTCACCCAGTGAGCTAAGCAGCCATCTCTGTATGGGATCTGAACCCGTGGCCTTGGTGTTATCAGCACCACACTCTCCCGAGTGAGCCACGGGGCGGCCCAAGTCTCCCCGTTTCAAAGACAGCTGTTTTACCTGAATGATCCATCCCTTGAGCTTCATTCATTGCCCCCATGTGTGTTCATTTTTCAAACACAAATTTCCCTTAGAGGGCAGCACAATAGTTTGCAATCTTGCTATAGAAATTAATAATAACTAATTGTAGTGGATTTAGAATTCCACAAATTATTTTATATTCCTCCCTTCAAGAGGCAGACCTTAATTCCCATCTCCTTGAGTTGAGTCGGACTTAGTGACTCACTTCTAAAAGATAGAATATATCAGAAGTGATGGTGTGTGGCTTCCAAAGCTAGTTCATAAAAGGCTTTGCAGATTCTTCCTAGTTCTTTCTCTTGGATTGTTCACTATGGAGGAAGCCAGCTGCCATGTCATGATGACACACAAGGAGCCTATGGAGAGATCCACATGGTGAGGAATCAAGGCCTCCTGCCAACATCCATGTGAGGGAGCCATCCTGAAAGCAGACCCTCTGGCCCCAGTCAAGCCTTCAGATGACTGCAGCCCCAGCTAACATTTAACTGCAACCTTTCGAGAGACCATGAACCAGAAACACTCATCTAAGCTACTCCTGATTCCTAACCCTCAGAAACTGTGTTATCTAGTAAATGTTTGTAATTTTAAGCTGCTAAATTGGGGGGTAATTTGTTACTCAGCAATAAATAGTACACTAATAATAGCCAAGATTTACTGAACATGTATATTTGGCAGGTTTCACATATATTAACCTATTTAAATCTCATAACAATCCTATGATATAGTTACTATTATTAGCTCCATTTTGTAGATGAGGAAACTGAAGTATTCAAAGTTAAATGTAGCAGACACTGTTAGTCCCCTTTCCTGGGAAGTTTCACCCCCCACCCCCACCCCCCCAACTGCTACAAATATTGGCTCCTAATGACTCACAGCTGTCCCCCTTTCCAGAGAATTTCCCTTGGCTGA
Organism: Galeopterus variegatus; assembly: GCF_000696425.1. NCBI lineage: Eukaryota > Metazoa > Chordata > Mammalia > Dermoptera > Cynocephalidae > Galeopterus > Galeopterus variegatus. Next base: position 276,127 of record NW_007728014.1, on the reverse strand, counting down.
ATGGGAGTGGTCTCACCTAGAAAGTTACACACTACCTTCCCCCACTATGGTAGTCCTCAGCCAATGACTAACTGATGCAAGGTGGGACCACCACAAAGTAAGACCAACTATGCTGTAATTTACCCTCCAGAGCTCCCAGTGATGTCAGGCAAAAGCTAGACTCTAGCTGGGATTACATCCTTGCTTACATCTGTCCACCACCCTATCCTGCTTTCCTATCCTTCCCTTTTTCTCCTGAGAGCATTTCCTCAATAAATCAAGTGCATTGGAATCCTGTTTCAGGCTCTGCTTTTAGTGAACCCAGCCTATGTTAGGCATTAAGTGATTTGCCCAAAGTCATTGCTATGGTTTGAATGTTTGTCCACTCCCAAACTCATGTTGAAATTTAATTGCCATTGTAACAGTATTAGGTACAAGGTGAGGCCTTTAAGAGGTGATTAGGCTGTGAGGGCTATCCCCTTATGAATAAATTAATGCCTTTATTGTGAGATTGGGTTCTTTAGAAAGGTCAAATTCAGCTCTCTTTTGTCTTTCTTGCCCTTTCACCTTCCTCCATGGGATGACATAGCAAGATGACCCTCACCAGATGCCAGCACCTTGATCTTGGACTTCCCAGCCTCCAGAATGGTGAGAAATAAATTATTGTTCCTTATAAATTACCCAGTCTTAGGTATTCTGTTATAGCACAAAACAGACTAAGGCAATTATACAGCCTGGATTTGCACCAGGCAGTCTGATTGCCAGGTCCATGGTGTTAAAAATATTTCTGGTAGAGCAACTAATACCAGTAGGTACCAAATTCTTAACTCCTATTCTGGCTTGAGACAAGTGGTGTATGGTTCAGTTTGGCTTTCTGCAGGTGCTAGTCCTGCCCCCACACACCCCATAGATAGCACCACATAAAAACCAGTTCCCGGCCCCATCCTCACATCTTACCTCTCACCCTTACCAATCTAATCCAGATCCTCAGCCTTGCCATGAGTTTACCCCGCTCCCTTGAAAATAAACTTTCCTTCCTGTAGCAGGTAGAATTGTGTCTCCCTAAACAATGTGTCCAAGTCTTAACCTCTGGTACCTGTGAATGTGACCTTATTTGGAAATAGTCTTTGTGGATGTGATTAAGGTAAGAATCTCAAGATGAGATCATCCTGGATTTAGGGTGGGCTCTAAATCCAATGACTAGTGTCCTTTTAAGAGAAAGGAGAGAGAGATTTGAGACAAGAGACATAGAGGGAAAGCCATGGGAAGACAGAATAGACATTGGAGGAATTCATCTATAAGCGAAGGAGTGCTGGAGACACAGAAGCTAGGGGACTGTCAAGGAAAGGTGCTCCCTCAGAGCACCCAGAGGGAACCAACCCTGCTGACACCCTGATTTTGGACTACTCGCCTCGAAAACAATGAGAAAATAAGTTTTGGTTGTGTTAAGCTCCCCAGTTCGTGGCAATTTGTTATGGCAGTCACAGGAAACAAATATACATCCCTTTAGAGACCCCTGGATCATCTCAGCCCCAAACTCAGCAACAGTCTTGAGAGTGAGGATGGGGAATTACGAAAGCTGTATAGTCTACTGAGCACACCTTTATCTCACTTGGGTCTAGCCACAACCTTGCGATGTTACATTGCTTGATAGGTAAGATGGTGTGGTTATCACTTCCACTTATTTTTTTACAGCTGAAGAAATGGGCCCAGGAAGTTTAAGTGATTTGTCAAGGGTTCCCCAACCGGAATGTATAGAGCCCACATTGTGAATCTCTAGACTCCAAATCCTGAGCTCATCAATACTCAAGAGGAGACTGGCAGGAATACAAGGATACTAGTAAAGTCTCCCTGTTTACTGTCTATAACTCTTCATTTTAAAATGTAGGTATTTGGGGATGTGGGGTGGGGGTGGGGGAGCAGGGACGTGGGATCCAGCTTATTATTCTTCCTCCTTTGATAGCACATAATATCTCCCATAAACTGGAGCAACAAAGTCTAACTTAAACATTTAAGTGACCCCTTCAGATCTTTAATGATGCTGTAAATGCAATCCTGGTATGATTTATAAAGCTATTAAAATAAATGCTTCCACCAAAGTAAACATTGCTACCTCTCAGCATATGTTTGCTTGCATAACATAAGCACAAACTTACCTACATGTGCAAAACCTGAAGCAAGGGTGATACATGGAGGGGCTGGGAGCCGTACACACACGATGTGGGAGTGTGCATGTCTTGAGGGCATCTTCTAAGAAGAGCTTGTCTTCCAGCCTTGAAGCTCTAGCCTGGATTCTCAGTTTGGAGAAATGCCTCCATGGTCTGATGCCCAGCTGATGCCACTCCTTCCATGAATTTCACATTATGCACAGAAAAGCACTTCTTCAAATGCTCTCCCCAATCTTTCTGCATGGTTCGGCTCACATGGAGAGCCCCATTTCTCATGTCATAGAAATATCTACAGGCTCTGACTATGGGAGTTTTTGGAGCAGGGGAGGGGCATGATGAGATTTGTTAATCGCATCTTTGAATCATGAGATTTGAGGTCTATGTACAAGAAGGCATGAACCCAGGGCCTGAAATTAATTCATCTTCGGTGTCACAGTTCTTTGGTCCATGCTGCGTTTGTTCATTACATGAGAAAGACCTTTTGAGAAGAAATTGAATAGGTTTGAGACCATGCTCAGGAGTCAGAAGACTCAATCAAAGAGCAACAGAATAGAGTTTGCACCTGTCTATCGTCTTCATTATGATATCCTCAGTGCCTACCATGGGTGCCTGGCACAGAGAGAAAGTAAGTGTAGAAGGAAGGGAGACTGAGAAAGGAGAGAGGAAAGAAGGCATGAAAGAAGAGAAAAGGAATTCTAAATAACCTAGGCCCTAGAGAATCCAGCTTCACATCCTGGTTTCACTACTTACTAGCTGTGTGGCTTTGGGAAAACTTCTTAATTTCTCTGAATCTCCATTTCCTCATTTTGAACTGAGGACGATATCTTCCTATTACAAGGCTACTATGAGGCTTATACAATATAACTCATATAAAAGCATCTTGAACGGTGCCGCACAGAATAGGTGCTGCATTCTGTAAATGTTCATTGAATGAATGAATGAATGAATGAAAGTTTCCCTGTGGATGAACAGCCATGGAGCTTGGGGACATTGAGTATGGTGCACAGGGACAAGCTGATCACTTCCTGAGGCACGTCAGTGGAGCACTGCCTGCCTCCTTATTTATGTGCCAGGTTTCATCATTTGCCATCCATACTTAGGGGATTAATTCCCTGGGAAGTACAGCCAGTAACACACCAGCCAGCCAGACGACACAGATAACAGCAACTAGGGTTGTAATTCCCATCCCATTGACAGCCCTTCAACGAACAGAGAAAGAATGGAGCAGCTGAAAGCTTCCATTCAGAGTCAGTAACAATAAGTTACAAATGACTGTGTGTGTGAAGGGCAAGTGAGAGGTGAGCAGGAGGGGGAGCAGCCAGCCCCCCGCTCTTTGTGCAGCATAGAATGGAGGGTCCAGTGACGAAGTGCGGCAAGAGCCCACTTAGATTTTAGGGAAATGATTAAAGTTTTCCACTTAAGAAAACAAAAGTTTAAAAGCTTATTTTTTCTTCTTTTGCACCCAATACCTTTGGAACCTTTGAAAGTGTATTAATTGGATGTAAAATGGTTCAGCTGCTGTGGAAAACAGTCTGGCCGTTCAGCAAAAAGTTAAACATCGGGTGCTGATAACACCAAGGTCCAGGGTTTGATCCCTGTACCAGCCAAGCACCAAAAAAGTAAAATTAAATTAAATTAAATTTTTAAAATTTAAAAATAGAATTACCATATGATCCAGCAATGTCACTACTGGTATATACCCAAAAGAATAGAAAACTTGTACTCAAACCAGTATATATACAGAAATGTTTATTACAGCATTATTCATGATGGCCAAAAGGTGGAAACAGCCCAAATGTCCATCAACAGATGAATGATAAACAAAGTGTGGTATATACATTCAATGGAATATTATTCAGCCATGAAAAGGAAGTAAGTACTGACACACGCTATAATATAGATGAACCTCAAAAACATGCCAACACAAAAGGTCACATATTATATGATTCCACTTATATGAAATACCCATAATAAGTAAATCCATAGAGATGGAATGAAGACTGGTGGTTGCCAGAGACTGGTGGGAGGGAGTAAAGGGGAGAAATTGCTTCATGGATAAGGGATTTTACTCTGGAATCATGGAAATGCTTTGGAATCAGATAGAGGTGCTAGTTGTACAATATTGTAAATGCACCAAATGCCACTGGATTGTTCACTTTAAAATGGTTAATTTTATGTTATGTGAATTTCACCTCAATAAATGATTTTAAAATTGTGTTAATTAATGAAATTATTTGAATACATACACATAAGAAAGAAAATTTCAACCCCACAGATGGGTATAAATGAAAACTAGGTTTCCTTTCCTACCTAACCCTCACTTTCCCCCATAATCAATTACTAGAGCTTTTATTGTATCCTTTCGAAGATATTTTAAGTCTGTCCTGGAGACTCATAAGCTCCCTGGCCTTCAGCGTTCCTCATCAAACACTCCTTTGCCCTCACCATTCACCTCAGACCACCTCCTGTCCCTTCAGGTAACCATCTGGCTTTCGGGGACCCTGACGGCCATGGCCCACCAGGCCTGCACATCTGCAAGGCCAAGCCTAGCCCTGCTTGTTGGCTTCTCTCAGGCATTCCCAAGGATCAGCATCTTGAGCCTAGATCTCTAGAATCTGATGGAATTCTTGTCTTCACTCTGTTGCTACCCAATGGCTGAGAGACCAACTCACAAAAGACATATTAGAATGTCAATGTATTTTTAAATATCTACCAGTTATTGAGCTCCTACTGTGCCCCAGGTACTGGATTAGGCATGTCTTGTAACAGTTCCCTCAGGGTAGGTCTTATTAAAACCAGTCTTACAGATGAGGAAGGAAATTGAAGCTTAGAGAGACTAAGAAATTTGCAGGCTAATGAGTGGGGAGGCCAGTCTGACTCAAAAAGTCATACCCTTTCCTCTACCTGACATCACCACATGGTACAAAACCTGCCACGCACGAAGGGAAGTGAGTCTTACCAGCAACAGGAATATGTGCATTTACATCTGGGACACCTCTTCCAGCTAACAAGGTCCCTGGGAACTAAATAATGATGTGAAGAAGAGCACAGAATGAGAGCCAGGGAACGGAGCATCTTGAGGCATTGTCCATGAAACTATGGCCACACTAACCTTGGCCCACAACAGAATTCTCCTGTCTAGTGACCTGAACATTGGCACCTCCCCAGCACAGTGAACCCTTCCCTTGCAGGAGGCTGGGTAAACCCTGGCAGATTTTCTGTTTTGTCTCTGCTCCATCAGGGTACTGACAAGCACCATCAGTAGGGAAAACAGGCTGTGGAATCCGCGAGCCTAGGTTCAAATCCCAGCTCCTCCCTGTATTAGCTGTGTGACTTCAGACTTCAGAGGCATCACTTCTGCTCCACCAAATGTATGCAAAACTCATAGCCCAGAGCTCCGTTACTGCGGGCTCCCCTCACCCTCCTGCCAATGCAGCGTTTCCCCAGGCACTAGGTGCACTTTTCTTTTGCCACATTCCAGTCCTGAGGGTTGTCTCCGGTCATGTTTGCAGGACTTGGGTAATTCTTAATCCTCTCCCTCCCAGCCCTCTCTCCCCTTTGACCTCAATCCAAACAGGCATATGATCAGGTCCTGGCCCCAGACACAGGACAGATATAAAGAGGACATTGTATCTGAGACCTGGAGCCCGGAGCTCCTTGGGGAGGATTTCTACCTTCCACGAGTCACTAATCGGACTTGGTGAGTCACATGAGGACCCGTGACCCACCCCCCCCACCCTCTGCCCAGATGGTCTTCCGTTTGACCGCAGACCAGACGAGCTCCTTGGGACAAAGCAGCCTCACACTGCCTGAGTGCCAGTCAGCCTCGTGGCAGGCTTACCTCGCTCTGCTTGAGAGCCATCTTCCTGAAAAGTTGGGTAGTACGTGCATTCATAACCCAAATCCTCTTTTGCTCCTAATGGTGATTGTTATTCCCGGGGATCCGTATCTTTGGCTTCTATTCTTCAGATTGTGTCTCCTTAAATTGTGGGACTGAGCTAATAATCTATTGAGTGTTTACAACAGGCTAAGTGGATTATATGTGAGTTATTTCATTTCATCCTCATAACAACCTTGTGAGGTGTGTACTGCTTCTGTCCCCAGTGTAAAGACCATAACAACAGCTAACATTGATCTAGCACTGTGTGGCAGACGTCGTTCTCCCTCCCTTACGTTATTATTCATTCTGTCATCACTGCAGTACTCAGGGGCAGTTACTTACCACCATCCTGCCCCATTTACTGAGAGAGCCTGAGCGAGTGGTCCAGGTCACACATAAGTGACAGAGGCTGGGATTCAAGTCCGGGAAGTCTGGCTCCGAAAGCTCCTGACCATTCTACCACACTGCCTCCTGTTTTTTTCCAAAGCAGATCCTACATGTAATTTCAGCAGCCCACCGCTACCATCTCAAATCGATAGGGTGTGAGCCAGATGAGACCTGCCTCAGCCACATAGGTTCCCGAGGCGCTGAAGGACAGACCACACTGATTGATTTCTCAGCTGGATCTTTAAATGTCAGTGTGTGCGTGACCACCTCAGACCTTGGGCACAGAAATAAAATCCAGAAGGAAAGGGCGTTCTAGTGCGTGGGATGAGAGGGAGGCAGGGCAGAAGAAGAGCAACAGCTTGGAGCAAGCACGTGTGCGGGCCAGGTGGGCCTCCTGAGCAGTAGGGAGGGGCCCCTTGCAGGCGGTGGAGGATGTGAGTGGGGTGAGAGCTAAGCCCTTGATTTTACAGCATGACACCGACCCAGGAGAGATGGGTCTTAACCTGATTTAGTTCTTCTGTCTGTATTGATTGTCGCTGTTAGGTCTGCTCACTGGGACCAGCCTGCCCGCCTGAGCACAGCTCATCACCACCAATGCAGGGTGGGAGGGCAAAAACAACTCGCTCTCCCTCCCAGACCCCCTCCTGTCACCGGTGCCCACTGCACAGCTCTCTGGGCATGCCCAGTTCAGTCATTCACTGTTCTAGGAGCTGAGGGGACAGATACACATGACAAACAGAGAATCCTACCTACGCTCATGCAGCCTAGAAAGGGCGGCTGACTGGGTAAGGAAGATGTGTTGTGTACAATACAGGAAGAAAAAGAGGCAAAGTGAGACTTGTGGGGAGGGAACAAGGGAGAGGGGAGGGTAGCCCAGGAGGGCCTCTCCAAGGAAGTGACATTTGAGCAGAATTCTGAGTGGTGAAGAAAAGGACCAATCTGAGATCTGAAGAGAGAGCTCCCAAGGGCAGGGGGCACAGCAGAGGCAAAGGCCCTGCAGCAGGAGCAGGTTCCGCTTTGGGACCATGAGAAGGCTAGTGTAGTGGCTGGTGAGGGGGAGGAGAATGGGGATCAGATGGACTGCAACCCCTGCCACTTTGTCCCTGTGGGATGGCTCTCCTTCATAAGCAGCCCAGGTTCACCATCAGCACTTGACATTGGTAGGCCTCTTTCTTCCCCTCCCACCTATGTCACTGGACATGGCTTTGGGTTGGCTCCTTGCCCTCACAGGGAAAAGATTCTCTCATAGAGAAGATTCTTACCCAGCCATGGCTTAGAGGGAGATCCAATGTGGGCGGCTAAGGAAGGACCCTAGGGACCGAGAGATCAAAGGAACTTCCTGATCTTTCGGGACCACCGAAGCCCCACCAACTACCTCCTCTAGCCCCAGCTCACACCACATCCCAGCTGACCACTCGCTCATCCAAATCCACCCTGGAATCTATTTCTGGGCCTCTATCTCTGCTCCTGCTTGTCCAACACTGGCAATGACCTTGCCCCCCTTCACGTAGGTAGATCACTCTCATTTGCCCAGTGTAAAGGATTCCTACTCCATGAAGCCTTTCCTAACTCCCAATCACATTTAATTGCTGGGTTGGGTGTTTTTCAATGTTCCCCTGACATTTATTTGAAACTCTATTTGATCTTTCATTCTCTTTTGTCTTATATTGTAGTTTTCTGAATATCTGTCTCTTCCATCATGCCACAAGGACTGTGCAGAGCAGGAATTCCAATGTTGGCTCTGCCATGTTCTGGCTGTGAGGGTTTTGGCAAGGCATTTCACCTTTCTAGATGTCACCTTCCTTTGATTCCCACAGAAGCAGATCCTAAACCAAGATTTGATATCAGAAGTTTATTGGAAGGTGATTCCAGGAAGTACCAGTAGACAAATGGGGAGGCGAGACAGGGAAAGGAAAGAACCCCAAATAGGGTGCATTGTTAACCAAATTACTGCATGGGGCAAGTTCAATCTTGCTGGGCAACTCTAGATGACTGTGTGGAATACTGGTTCCTAACCTGGCTGAACACTGCAATCACCTGAAAGCTTTAAAAAATATGGATGCCTGAGTCCTATCCACAGAGATTTGGATTTAATTGGTCTGGGATGTGACCTGGGCATCACGGTGTCTCTTATATTTCCCAGGTGATCTAATGTGCAGCAAAGTTTAAGATCACTGGTGTAGATTACATCTCAGAGCTGTCCCAGCCAAGATGTGAAAAACTAGGGTGTTTATCCACCAACTCTTCATCTACCTTTGGTTGAGGACATTTCCAGCTTCTTCTGTGAGTGGCCCTAGAATGCTCCCTTGAGCAGAAAACAAAAAGCAAAATATCAAAAGGGTGTTAGTGTCTGCTACATCCTTTGTCTCTAAAGTGGGGGTAGCAATCTTGTGACTTTTTGTAAGAAGTGGAGAATGTCTGTTAAGGGACAGGCAAACAATAGGCACTTCGTAAATGTTATTCTGGTCTTTGCTGTGGGTTATTGCTGTGTCCCCTTCAGCACCCAGCCAGGGACTTTGTGCGCAGTGGATGCGCACTAAGTGGAGGCTATTCTTGAAGGCTTTCCTCTAACACAGCAATGTTGCAAACCTGAATCGAAGGGGTAGCCGAGATACAACACTCAGTCCCATAGCTGCTGACATTGAAACAGTGTCTTTCCGTAGATGATCAGATATTTTTAACCTTGGAATTACCTGAGGACTTGAAAAGAAAATACAAACTCCTGTGTCCCAACCCCAGGGATTTCTGATTTAATTGGTCTGGGGTGAGGTCTGGGCATTCCACATTTGTAACAGCTCCCCTGGAGATTTTAATGTTGCAGACGTGATGATTAACAAAGGGTGGAGGGTCGGGCAGAGGGTTGGGGAATGAACAAGGATCAGTTAGTCGAATAATTCTCTTCTCTGTTCCATCTGAATCCTTTCCTCTGCTGTGTCACTAGGGTTACAGAGGCTCCAGTTTCTGGAAAAGAGGCTGGAAGCCTGGAGGCCCCTGTGGGCATAAACCTTGCTATTCCCTGCTCCATGGGGTAGCCACCACCGTCACACAGGCAATTTCTTGCTCTTGCTGATATGCGTCCAGTTTGCACAGCCCTGGCACCCACACTGGCTCACTCTGCAGACCCTCACTGAATGTCTCCCACAACCAGGCACTAGGCGTTCGAGGACTGTGAAGGAAGTCTGCATCTTCGCAGTGGGGCACAGGAGGACGATCATGCAGTGCGGAAGGAGAACACTTAGGAAAGGTTTCTGAAAGAGCCTTACTGAGACAGGTAGGGATTAATATTCCTATTTTAAAAATAAGAAATTTAAGTCATCAGGGAGAGGGGTGGGATAAACAATTTCCAAGCCTTTATGATGTTCCAGGCTGGGCACAGGGCCCTCTACACACATCATTAATAATAGTGATAATAGGTGGGCTGGCTGGTTAGCTCAGTTGGTTAGAGTGTGGTACTGATAACACCAAGGCCCAGGGTTCAATCCTGTACCAGCCAGCTGCCAAATAATAATAATGATAGTGATAATAGCCTGTATATATTGTGTACCTGCTCTGTACCGTGACCCTTCTAAGTGCACATTTAATCTGCACACCACTCCCATCAGCAGATACTGTTATTATCCCCGTTTCACAACTGAGGAAACCGAGGCTTAGGGAGCTGGAGTGAATAATTTTCTTCTCTGTTCCATCTGAGTCCTTCACCCTTGGACACACAGTGGTGGAACCGGGATTGCAACCCAGACTGGCTGCTGAGCCTCTTGCCTTCCCATCATATTGATGGCCTCCCATCACCCCGTTTCATTCTCACAATCAAGGAATGAGAGAGATGGTTTCCTTGCTCTTTATGATCAAAGACAATAAAGATCAGAGAGGCCCAGTCACACAGTGGGTAAGGTACAGGCTATGAGTCTGGTCCTGGCCTGCCTAATTCTGAAAGCGCACCTTGGTCCTTGGCCTCAGTCTGCTCCCATGGTCCAGCACCCCTTCCATGACCCCACCCTGTTTGGGAAGATCCTGTTTCTCTTAAGCGTTTCTTTTTCACTGAAGACTAGGCCCAAAGAGCAGACCCTGCCAGCTGCCTGCTGAGCCTCACTGGGTCTCAGTCACAGCAAGGGCCTCCTTTCCCATAGGCCCTGCAGGAATTCCCATAGTCATCAAGCAGAGGCCTCTTCGGTGCAGAACTGACATCCCAGCCCTATGAGACTGGTGCCCATTGGCAGGCCCCAAGGATGGCCTGATGATCCTGCTGGGGTGTCTTGCCATGTCCCCATTTCCATCACACTTTTAACCAGGGCAGTGGGGGTTGCCAGGAAGTCTGTGCTTTAGGGGGTGAACACAGCACAGCCTGTATCTGGCACTCAGCAGCTCCTTGGTACCCAACTAGGCAGATACAGCAGGACTCTGCCCTCTCTCCATTCCCAGACTCAGAGCCCTGTCCCTTTGAGAAAGTCCAGGAAGTCTGCTCTGCACTCTGAGAAGACACTGTTACCAACCTAAAGGCTTGTAATGAACCAAATTATGCTGAATTAATTGGATGTCATTAGCAGTGTCAGGAAGGGGGTTGGGGAACAGCAGCATCCACCAAGCCTGGGGAAAGGAAAGGTGGGGGCAGAAGAGCCCAAAACACAAAATGCTCTGCACAGCTTGTGCAAGAGAGAATTCCTTATCATCAGCTCTCACCAGATGGCCAAGGCCCCCACGCTCGCTGCAGACAGCACCTCTATTCTGAAACTGGACTCCGAGCCTGCAGCTTTGAACATTGTGCCTCCAGGTGCATCTGTCCTTGTTCACAGGAGCCATAACACAGCCTTGATGATAAGAATGGGCCTGTCCCATCCCCACTTCCCCACTGAGCTTCAGGGTCAAATTACAAAGGAGGCCCCACCTCTTGACTGTACAAACTACTTCCTGCCTTGATGGGACAGGCAAGTAGAAGAGTCCCATGCTGGTAATCACATCTAGTTAAATGCTTGGTGAGGCTCAGAAGAGAATGTGTGGTCATTAGCTGTGCAGCCCAAGGGGGGTGCAGAGACAAGAGCTACTGCTAGAGGGACCTGCAGCCAGAAGTCTTATCATAGCTCTACTAACAGTGGGCTGTGTGACCCTGGATAAGTCACTCTCCTCTCTGAGCCACAGTGTCTTCAACTGGGGAGTCAGGGCGTTGGAATGAACAGTTCTCAATCTGTTGGTCTCAGACACTGGGAGGAGGTGGGGGTCTTACAGGCATTGCTAAGGTTTAGGAATCTTTGCATGACCTTATGCTGTCTGTGTGTAGGATATAAAATAGCTCTCATGCTCATATGTGCTATTATTTTTCAAATGAACAAAGAATCAATGGTTATTAATAAAATAAACATCTACTTTAAAGCAGTCACTGAATTCCTAGGAATTTTGGTCATTACTTTTTAATGATGTTTTATCTTTTTAAACTTTCTTATTGTGAAAAAATATATAAAATTTACCATTGTAACCATTTTTAAGTGTACAATTCAGTGGCATTATGTCCATTCACATTGTTATGCAACCATCACCACCATCCATCTCTAGGAGTTTTTCATCATCCCAAACTGAAACCCTTTCCCCACTGTACAATAATGCCCTGTCCTCCCTCCTCCCAGCTCCTAGTACCACTGGTCATTATTTTCTTCATCAAAAAACACTAAAAAGGGCCAGCCCGGTGGCGCACTGGATAGTGCGCTGCTTGGGAAGCGCGGCTGCGCTCCCGCTGAGGGTTCGGATCCCACATACAGACCGGCTGCTCACTGGCTGAGCGAGGTGCGGGCGCAACACCGAGGGTTGCAATCCCGTTGCCGGTCCCCGGTCCGGTACGGGGGCAACACTGAGGGTTGCGATCCGTTGCCGGACATGGAAAAAGACAAAAGACAAAAAAAAAAAAAAAACACTAAAAATGCAACAACTCTTCTCATGTGCGGTGCATGGAATAACTCGATGGTGAGCAGTCCTACTTCCTAAAAAGGTGAAACGCCCTTGATCAAGACGTGCCAAGTTCCTCCCTGAGCTGACATTTAACAATTCCATTTTCTAATGTCAGAAAGGAAAAATCAACCTGTTAATTTTTTTTTCCCGGAATGAAGGTGAATGTAATTATTTTTCTTTTCCTACAGGATAGGAACATGGAGGAAGAGTCTACAAAAAGGGTTAGCAGAGAAGCCAGAATAGTGGTTTCCTCTGAAGGGCTGGAAAGGGCATGAGGAGACTTGGGGAGAGTAGGAAATGTTCTGGATCTTGATCTGGGGTGGTCACACGAGTGGTACCTATGTAAAAAATCATTGAGCTGTTCACTTCAGATTTATGCCTTTTGCTGGATGCATATTATATCTGCAATAACACTGTTTTAAAAATGGAGAGAACCATTCAGTTCAAATTGGTACAAATAGGGCCGGCCCCGTGGCTCACTCGGGAGAGTGCAGTGCTGGTAGCACTGAGGCCACATTCGGATCCTATATAGGGATGGCCGGTGCACTCACTGGCTGAGCGTGGTGCGGACCACACTGTGCCGAGGGTTGTGATCCCCTTACCGGTAAAAAAAAAAAATGGTACAAATAACATCACAGGCAGAGAAGGGCCACATCTTTCCCCCACCAGGCTGTTGCATTGATTGTACAAGCAGGGTAGAATCTGTTCTGTCCTGAAATCACATCAGGTAATGGGCCCTTTGTTTATTCATTTGTTAAAGAAAAATATGTGGAGGATCTTCTATAAGCCAGGCCCTGTGCTATGCCCTGGGGATAGACAGAATGTCCCTGACCTCACGGAGCTACATCAACCATCACTGTCTCCCTCGTCCACCTACAACACTCATGGTCAAGTTCTTCTCTGCCTCGCCTAAATGGTTCCTGCTGCAATCTGAGCTCATTTCCTCTTTCTACTTTCTCAGCAGAGGTCATCTTAAAGACTCTCTGAGGGCATATGGTGAAGCTCTGGCCAGACGATCAGGAGTAAGGAGTAATCCTCTTTGTCAGACAAAAAACAATCTCTATTCCTTTATAAACCTGCCCATCTTCAAACCCTCTGATCAGTGTTTAACACTAACAAGTCAGTATTGCAATTTATTTGTTTATGTTTCTCTGACCCAGAACTTCTTGAGGACAGATGCTTGCTATATTTATCTTTGCAATGATTATATTTACTCAGCACCAAATATGTGCATAGCACAGTGCCTGGCTTACAGTAGGTACTCATAAAGTTAATTGAATGGATAGGCGAGTTTATACGTAGCTAGATGGGTGGAAGAGCAACAAGCCTGGAGCAGTTCAAATGACAGTAATAGCTAGACTGGGAGTGATACCTGTCCCCAGGCCCACTCCTCTTTCCTTTGCAGGCAACAGCCACACCATAAAATTTCCCATCTATCCCTTTGGAAAGCTGGATTTGATTTACATCAGCCACCAAGCAGCAAAAATATGGGCCTTCAAACTTTTATTGCCTTTTTATTATTCCTGGTGACGGCACAGAAATATCATCTAAAACATTAACAATTACTTTGAAGGTGTGTGTTTCAAAGGTTTGGGGATGGGGTGTTTTCTAATTTGATAAGTCAGGGTATTTTCTGCCAGGCAGGCCCAGGGCCATCAGCAGGACTGGAGTTGATTCAAAAGCAGAATTGATCTTTCAAGCCTCATTTTCATTTCCATCAGCAACCTATCAGACACCTTATCCCTGAGCCAATTCCCATCCATGTATAATTTATACATTTGATTTCAATAGATTAATCTCTGCCTCATTCACAGGAGGGTGGAGCAGAGAGAGTTGTCCTCTCTTGTTTTCCATAGAAAGAGTGATCTTGTATATTTCCATAGATTATGTTCTGTTTCCACCTACAGAATCATGTTTTAAAAGATTAATTCCAAACTCACACTCATATTTACTTAGTTTTTAGGATTAGGTGGAATGGCGGGCATGTATAATGATTTCTGTTTATGCAGGGGGTGGGTTTGTCCCAGGTATACTGGAGAGGACACCAGCCTATCTATCACCTCCTTATGCTTAGAAATGGCCATCCACTTTGACTCAAATGGGGCTGAGGGGAGAAGGCTGGAGTCACCCTTTCCTGGTGTTAGGGTCAGTGACCACTGAACTCTGACCTCAGTGTAGTTCCCCATCCCCTGAGCTCCCAGGGCCCTCTTCAAGTAGCTTAAGTAGGTCTTCTGGAAGGACACCAGAACATTGCTAGAGAAATATTAGCAATTAACTCTTTCCTAAACCCCCAAAATTCCCATTATGCCAGGCTTTATTATTCCTCTCTTTCTCCATTTTTCTGCTCATTGCCCTCTGAGAGAATCTAATCCCATTCTGGAATTCCAGAGTTTCAAGAACTACCTTGGCCTTCCCTGCCAGCTGCAAGTCACCATCCTATCCTCCCTCTCTGGTAAGAGCCTCAGAGCTACCTCCTCTGGTCTCAGCCCTCTCAAGGGTGCAGCTTCCTGCCCAGGCTCCCAGTTGTCCCCTCAGGTCCACCTCAGCCCCATCCTGCCCACTTGCAAAATGGGACTATTGAGAAAACCCACCACGTAGGGTTGTGAGGACTCTGAGTTAGTATGTGCAGAGTTGGCTACTAATGCTATTTTTGTTTGATCTAAACATTGCCTGAGCCCACATGCATCACACCCAGAAAGAACTGCTTCCAGGGCTTGCAGTGTCCCACTCTGGAGACCACACTAAACAGCCTTCCCTGCCCCCTCACCTCACCTATCACCCTGCAGAGAATCAGGTAGAGAGAGACTGGCCTAGAAGCCTTTCCACATCTAGGAGGATGACTTAACTCACAGCCAGCTGTCTCCCCTGTTTCCCTTCACGTGGCATAAACTGCTTCATATTCAGACCTTGCCTTAAACCTTCAGATCATTTCCTCAAATTGCCTGTGCCTGGCCTGGAGGCAGTGCCACCCACAAAGAGTGTGGAGAAGCAGCTGCTCATTATCTGTCCCCCTCCCTTCCATTAGGATATGAATCACCTCTGAGATGGGACTCTACAGCCAGAGGGTGAATTTCTGACCTCATTGTTCGGTTCACTAGGTTCCAGGCATCCCAAAATGCCAGTGACCTTTTCTTTCCCTCTGATGTGTTGATGCCAGGCTTCCAGTGGCCAGGATCCCTCCCCCATTGCCAGCCCAGTTACGGAACCACCCTGGCATGTCAAAGGATTCTAGATTCCAAACGGCGTAGGTTAGAGCTGACTGCCTGTGTTAGTGGTTTTCTCCCATCAGCACACTGACTGTTGAAGGCAAAGTTCAAGCCAGGTTGGCCCAAGCTGCAGAAGCAGAAAACAGACTCTACATCACTCCCCTCTCCTTCCTTCAACTCACCCATCCTGAATGCACCAAGGAAACTCCATTGGTTTAGTCCATCTGTGCTATCAAAACAAAATACCATAAACTAAGTAGCTTATAAACAATAGAAACTTATTTCTCACGTTCTGAAGGCTGGGAAGTCCAAGATCAAGGTGCCAGCAGATTCGGTATCTGGTGAGAGTCTGTTTCGTCTCACCAGAGGAGATGGCACCTCCTCACTGTGTCCTCACATGGTGGAAGAGAGAAGGGATTTTTCCTGGGCTTCTTTTATGAGGGCACTAGTCCCATTCATGAGGGCTCTGCCCCTTGACCAAGCCCGTGGTGCACTCGGGAGAGTGCGGCGCTGGGAGCGCAGCAGCGCTCCCGCAGTGGGTTCGGATCCTATATAGGGATGACCGGTGCACTCACAGCGCTCACTGGCTGAGTGCGGTGAGGCCGGTCTCAAAAAGGACAAAAAAAAAAGGGGGATTTCAACATATGAGTTATGGGGGGACACAGAAATTCAGACCATAGCACTTTGACTTGACCCATTGTCTTCAAACATTTCCTAACTCCCTGGGTTCCTAGTGGCAACCCTGTCAGAACCGCCCTGGCAGAATGCATGCCTGCTACCTGCCAGAGAAGACATGCTGGATGAAGATGGAGCTGGGAGGACAAGCCCAGCTGGAGTGGAAAGTACTTCCTAAGGCAGCACTTGTGCTGGGGAATCAGCCTATGTTTGAGCAGAGGCATCCAACAGCTTGCAAGGGGAAGAAACAAACAGCTCCCAAGTGCAAAACGCCTTCATAAATGTACTGCGTGTGAAAGAACCCACCTGTCTCTCCACCACCCCACCCACCCAGGTAACACCCAAAGCAGCAGCAGCAGCAGCCACCTACACCTCCACCCCCAACAGCCAGAGTGATGTGAATGCTACCAACCTTTGCCTGTCAGCGCCCAAGGACAGAGCCAGCGTAACTGGTACATTTTGGCCAGCGCAAAGGATGAGAGATCAAAAAACATAAGCAACAGAAAAGGACGAATACAATTTATATGTTTTTGAAATTGTAGAAATGGAGAACAATTAGCAATTGCCAAAAGATAAGGATGGTGGTGGGGCAGGTGGGTACAACTATAAGAGGACAGCACGGTGAGTTTCTTTGTGGTGATGGAACAGTTTCTGTATTTTGACTGTGGTGGTCACACAAATATACACATGGGATCAAATTAGATAGAACTACACTCACACACACTTGACACACATACACATATGAATGAATGCATGTGAAAACTTATGAAAACTGAATAAGGCCTCTAGTCTAATAAATGTATCAATGTTAAAAAAAAAAAAAAAAAAAAAATCTCGGCCGGCCCGGTGGCGCACTGGATGAGTGCGCTGCTTGGGAAGCGCGGCGGCGCTCCCGCCCGAGGGTTCGGATCCCACATACAGACCGGTTCCCGCTCACTGGCTGAGCGAGGCGCGGGAGCGGCACCGAGGGTTGCGATCCCGTTGCCGGTCCCCGGTCCGGTGCGGGGGCAACACTGAGGGTTGCGATCCGTTGCCGGACATGGAAAAAGACAAAAGACAAAAAAAAAAAAATCTCAATGACTGCAAGGGGCCCAAGACAGTGAGGTGGGGTGGAGGGTCCTGTGAAATCAATACAACCTTCTACTTCCTCATGAAATTTGCTTTCTGAAGCCCGGGATCCTCTTTTTAAAAGGCCTGGATTAATATTGCCTATGACTAAGGATCCTGTGTGCATACATGTATCTAAAACAATGGCCAGCCTAAGGCTTAGTTGATGAGTACAGCTGGGGGGGGCGGTGGGCAGGCAGGGAGTGGAGAACACAGGAAAAAGCCAAAATGGAAGGGTTCTGTTCAACAGCCTGGAAAACATACATATTTCCCATGATTGATAATTAACGTTGGCAGCAATGACTGCTTGTTTTTTCTGCTCTACCCCACCCCTGCATTAACACCCACCTCCCACTCCCCCCACCCCTGCAAAATGTGTAGTGCCTCTCTTGGAATGCTACACTCTACAGGAAGCTTAGGACCAAAGTAATAACTAGAGGGCAAAGCAATTAACCATTTCCCCAGGCTGAAGTTCCAACTCTTTATTGCCTTGACAATTTACTCTGTAAAGCGGTAGGCACCTTGGCTCAGAGTCACTTTCCAAATCTATTAAAAGTCCCTAACTTCTGCTGAGTTTGATTTCACTCTCTGAACAGGACAAAAAACAGTAAGGTCCTCAACAACTTCTTGTTTGGTGCTAAATATCACCCATGATACTTATTTAAAACTCTATAATACTACTTGGTTTTCCTGCAAAGCTTCCATTTCCTGGTATACTAGGATACAGAATTAGCAGTTTTCTTGTTTTAGTGTGAGTCTTTGGAGCAGTGGACCCAAAATTCTATCACTGGGTTCTGGCCCTTCACCATCACGCCTTGCTATTTCCACAGAAACCTTGGAGTTCTCAGAACCAGCCTCATGGTTCTCGTGGAAAAGTTGTGGTAGTTCCGAGCTTTCAGGGAAGAGACAAGAAACGGGAATGCCAAGACAGAAAGGAGCCAAGATTATATCACAGTCTGTCCATCTGAACCTACGATCTCATCATCAGCTTTGACCTCTCCTCCTCACCAGCTGCATCGCCTCCTATCTCCTATTCAGTGAGTGGTTCCACCGTCCACCACTGGCTCAAGTCATCAACATAGGGGTGACCTGGACTTAGTCCATTTCCCTCACCAGCACTCCTATGCCACATCTGGTCAGTCTCCTAAGTTCTGTCAGGCCGTCCTCTCTTCCCCAGCCCCACTGCTACCACCTTTACTCAGACCACCGTTTTCTCTCCCCTGGTTTAACAGGAAGATCCTGAGTGGTCTCCCTGCCTCCAGGCTTGTTCCCTTCTTCTATTCTCCACTTTTCTGAGCCATAAATAGGATCACGTCACTGCCCTGCTTCAAATCCCTCAAAAACTACCTGTGTTCACCAAGATAAAATTCTAACACCAAGCCTAGTACCCGGTGTCCTCTGTGTTGGCACCCCAGGCCACCTCCCCAGCTTCTTTTCTTGCCACTCCCTCTCTCTCAACAAATATTAAACTACTTGTAGTTCTCAGAACACACTCTGCTTTTTCACGCCTCTGGCCTTTGCCCATACTATTTCCACATTCTGGAACATTCTTCCACCTTCTTTCTCCCAGCTAAGTCCTATTCATTCTCGAAGACTCAACTCGTGCCTAACTTCCTCTGGAAAATTTTCTGAAGAGGGAGGTGCAAAGCCCCTCCTGTCTCCCTACTGTCCCCAAGTACCCACATAAAAACATGCTCTTAATCCTTCTTTCTCTTATCCTTCTGGTATGTGACAGAATGTGATGCAGAGCCCTGAGCGACTCCTGACCCACAGCACCTGAGGAACTACCTCCCCTGCACCCCTTTCCTCTTTCCTAACAGAACCCCAATCTCTTCCGATATCCACCCTCCCCCATGTCTCAGGGAGGGCTGACCACTCCCCTCTGATAGGAGGGGGATACAGTGTTTCATTTCCCTTCACAATGATTGGCTCAAGAGTGTCACATGATCCAATTCTGGCCAATGAGATATAATGTTTCTCATCTCTTAAGAGAAAACCACCAGAGAAGATGGCCTCTCTTCTTCCTCCACATCAAGGATCCTTAATATTTTTTTTTTTTTGGCGGCCATAATGGGATCTGAATCCTTGACCTTGGTGTTATCAGCGCCATGCTCCAATGAAGTGAGCTATCCAGCCAGCCCTGGGATCCTTTACTCTTTAATTTTTTTTTTTTTTTTTTTGGCGGCCATAATGGGATCTGAATCCTTGACCTTGGTGTTATCAGCGCCATGCTCCAATGCAGTGAGCTATCCAGCCAGCCCTGGGATCCTTTACTCTTTAATTTTTTTTTTTTTTTTTTTGATGCTAGGATCCCGTTGGCAGTCAGATGAATTCTTTGGACCCCTTCTTAGAATAATATTCTTAAATACATAAAATAAATTATATGCCAACAATTATAATGTAACACATTTATTAAAACATATTTGTGATATAATAATATATGTGATACTTTACTAATATTCAATATCAAGATTTAGTGGCGGGTCTAATTACTATAATTTCAAAGTGGGGTTTAGTATAAATAATATTTCACAATATATTCACAATTGTAATGTTACATAAAAATACATGTGACTTCTTTTGGTGGCAAAGCCGTAGTACACTACTACCACTATGGTTGTTGCCTGCATTCATTATTGGAGGAAATGACAAATTCCAGTTAGAATTTAGTGATGTAATTCTTTTTCCCACTCAGGTTCATGACTCCATGTGTTTGCCCACGGAGCCCAGGTAGGAACCCGTGCTCTGGACTTTGTACCCTCTGGCCGTGATGGAATCACTGTAGCCATCTTCCCAACAACATGAGGATGGACCAGCGTGGAGGTTGGCAGAGCAGAAAGATAAAAAGAACCAGTGACCTTGATGCTGCTGCTGAGCCTCTAAACCAAACAATTGCAAAGTCCATGGACTTCAATTTTGGAAAATAATAAAATGACTTTTTTTTTTTTTTAAAGATGACCGATCCACAAATAAAGAAAAAATTTTAAAAGTAATAAAAAAAAAAAGATGACCGGTAAGGGGATCTTAACCCTTGACTTGGTGTTGTCAGCACCACGCTCTCCCAAGTGAGTGAACCGGCCATCCCTATATAGGGATCCAAACCCGTGGCCTTGTTGTTATCAGCACCGCACTCTCCCAAGTGAGCCACGGGCCAGCCCTAAAATGACTTTTGTTTAGCCCATTTGACCCAGGATTTCTATGACTTCAGCTAATTTGCAGGGAAGGAAGAATTTAACTTCATATCAGAGACAGTATCACAGGACAGAACAAATGGGTCATCTACACTGGGCTCCCAATCCATGTAGGAAGCCCCTCTCCTGACTAAAAGCAATTTAAACAGTCCCCACTGTGTTCACAGTGCAGGAGAATACTGATCCCCAGAAATCATGTAAGCACTAAGCTCCAGGGTCGGAGATATGTTGAGGAGCACCTGTCCCATACAGAAGCATGTTGGATGGAGGTGAAGCCTTGCACAGGGACTGATTGAGGACAGCTCTTTTCCTAAACACTTCACTTTGAGCACACCTGGGAGTACTAACAAGGGTTCTGAATATTAAAGCTGATACTCCATTGTCCACAACATGGGGCAAGACAACATGGGACACATCAGAGAGCAATATTATTCAAACTATAGTCCTCAGAAAGGAACATCAAACTTGAGGATGTGTAGGAAACAGCTTAAACATGCACGAGAAACTTCAGAAACAGATTGCTGGGCCCCGTCCCCAGAGGTTCTGAGTCAATAGGTTGTCAATGGGCCCTAAAATTTGCATTTCCAAAAATTGAGGGCTATGATGAGGCTGCTAGTCCAGTGATCACATTTTAAGAAGCTTTGGCCTAGAGGACCCAGGGTGGTCCAAAATTACTCCCTCAGACACATGGCTAATGATATCACTTAGGGAAGAGGAACTGGCCTTAAAAGTTCATTAGGGGGCTGGCCTGGTGGCGCACTGCTACAGTGCGCCGCTTGGGAGTGTGGCAGCGCTCCCGCTGAGGGTTCGGATCCCACGTACAGACCGGACGCTCACTGGCTGAGCGAGGTGTGAGCGCAACACCGAGGGTTACGATCCCGTTGCCGGTCACGAAAAAAGACAAAAAGGAAAAAAAAAAAATGAGTTCATTAGGTATTTGTAGGCTGAGCAATTGATCTAGTTCTCTTTACGAAGTTTGCTTTGAGCCGGCACAATTATCCTTGACAGTGGAGTGCTAGAGCCAGTTTGTACCGGCTTACAAGAGCCGATTGTTAAATTTTCAGGAATTTTGCAAGCTGTTATAAACACAGTCATTATTAAAAGCTAAATGATATATACTTATAATGAAATATATTATTAATAACAAAGATACTCATCATTCATCACTTCCCAATTATTTTGCAATATTTTATTATCATCTATGCTCTTGAGGTTATTTACATCTATTGCACCTATATGGTGAAAATGCTGTATAACGTTGTGCTCTGTGCATCTCTTCCTAACTCCATGTTCAGTGACTTAACATTGGTAGATTGAAATCAGCCATGATAGGAATATTTACACCATGGATATTGTTAATTTTATAGACTTAAGAAAATGATGGAGACCTCTCTAGCTCAGCCCATTCTTGCCATGTGACAGCCTGCGTTGCTGTAGAGAGTCACAACCAAGAATAAGGTCCTCACCAGTTGTGCCCCTTGGACCATGGACTTCCCAGTCTCCAAAACTACTGCTTCTCTCTGACATGTCTGATTGATAAGGAACCAAATTCACCACATCTGCAAATAAATGACATCTAGCAAGGGCAGAATCAGAGAAGTCCGAGGTGAAAATAGCATAATCTTGCAAGATTGGTCACGGCTCCAGCCCCAGTTGGGGCATGCCCCTCTATCTCTTCACACTTCATACTCAGCAAAGCTGTCATTATGCTGGACCTTGTTGTACTCCAGATCTGGGATGCTTCATTTCTTTTGTGCCTGACACTGTACATATTCAATAAATGCTGAAAAGAGAGAGAGAGAGAGTGAGAGAAAGGGAGGGAGGGAGGGGGGGGGGGGGGGAGAGAGAGAAAGAAAGAAAGGAAGAAAGGAAAGAAAGAAAGAAAGAAAGAAAGAAAGAAAGAAAGAAAGAAAGAAAAAGAAAAAATGATGGAGAAAATGTTAATAATGCAGATGAAACTTAAAGGCATGTTGTGTCTATAACTGTTATATTGTGACTAGCAGGAAAAAATTGAGGAAATATTCTTCCAGCCTTCAAAAACCACTGCCTCATTCAGCAAACAGGTCACTGTGTCATTGACAAACAAATGAAATTTGGATAGACATGTTTGTTGTTTCTTTTTGTCTTACTCCTTAAAAGAAATAAAAATATCAACCATAGTCATGTTGGAATTATACTCATTTGTTAATGACGTGAGTGTCGCCTTTGCTGAACTGGATAGCATTTATTCATAGTCTGATTTTGTCAAATCATGGTTGAACTGAAGCCATAGTTTGGCTACCGACACAAGAGTTCAGCAAAGGTCAACAAAAGCATTGTGAGAATCAATTCGTCTATGTGGAATTTACAATAAAGCGTTGTACATTTTATTCCTATTAGTTAATTGGGTGCCCCACGTCTATATTAGTCAGTTCAGACTGCCATAACAAAATACCATAGGGAGGCTTAAACAATAGAAATTTATTTTCTCACAGTTCTGGAGGCTAGAAGTCCAAGATCAAGGTTCTGACCAATTTGGTTTCTGGTGAGGGCTCTCTCCTGGCCTGTAGATGAGCTACCTTCTATGTCATCACAAAGCCTTTCATGTATTTCAATTCATGTATACAATGTGTGATGATAAAATCAGGGCAATTAGCATAGTAATCATTGCAGAAATTTATCATTTCTTTATGATGAGAGCATTTGGGCCATTTAAGAACATACAATAAATCATTGTTAATTATAGATGCCTAGTACTATTATAGACCACTAGAACTTATTTTTGCTATCTGGCTGTAATTTTGTATCCATTAATTAACCTCTGTCCATCCCCTTCTCTCCATCCCCTTCCCAGCCTCAAATAACTACAATTCTACTCTCTACTTCTATAAGCTCTACTTTTCTTTTTTTACCTCCCACATATAAGTGAAAACATGAGGTATTTATCTTTCTGTGCCTGACTTATTTTAGTTAACATTATTTCATCCAGGCTCATCCATGTTGCTGCAAATGTCAGGACTGCATTCCCATTTTTTGTGGCTGAGTAGTATTCCATTGTGTATATATACCACATTTTTGTTATCCTTTGATCTGTCAATGGTGGTGTCTTTTTATGAAGACACTAATCCTATTAGATTAGGCGTCACCCTTATGACCTCATTTAACCTTAATTACCTCTTTAAAATGTCCATCTCTGAATACAGCCTCACTGGTGGTTAGGGCTTCAATATAACAATTTGGAGGAGACATAAACATTCAGTCAATAACAACATTCTATCTATCTGTAAAATGCATAAAGAATGTATGTTTATGTATAATAAACATACATAAATTATATAAAATTTATAATAAACATTTTTTTCCTGGAGAGCCAGGTTGTTTGGTGTTTGTTCGTTTGCTTTTGGCAGCTGGTCAGTGCAGGGATGGAGCCCTGGACCTTGGTATTTATCAGCACCACTCTCTCACCAACTGAGCTAAACGACCAGCTCAAGAGCCAGTTTTTAAACATGAACCATCACCGTCTTTTAGTCATCTTTACATCCTGAGTGGGGTGGGTAGTAGCTGATTATTAGGGTTATGATTCTGTTGCCCACAGCGAGCAAAACTGGGTGAGCAACTTGCTTGTAGAATTCTGTCATCCCGGGAGGATTTCTTTTGAATGTGCTGCCTGCAACAATAGTATCTTTCACACTTGTGATTGTGTGGAGTGGGGACGCTGGCTCTTTCATCCTCCCATGAGTAGCTTGGCGTACTTCCCTAGGCAGAGAGATGCCCTGAAAGTGGCAAAACTTGCAAAACCAGGGCCACACCCTGCCTTCCAACAGCTCACAGCCTGGTTCTCTTTTCTTACAAGTTTACAATGACACAAAAAGCAGGCAACTCCCTATAGTCTCTCCCCATGAGAACGGGACTAGGGAAGGTACCTCCCTTCTTCATCAGAGGTCCAGGGCAGAAGTGAGGCATGCTAAGGGGCAGTCCAGAGGCAGGCAGTGCTACAGAGGGCTGTCTAGACAGTCGTGACTGTGGGCTACATGAGGCCTTGAGCTGGGGCAGCCGAGGGTCTTTCCAGAGTGGTGGAGATGGTGCAGGGCTGAACTTAAGCACCGTTGAGGACTCCTAGATATGCCAGGGAGGACAGACCCAGTCCTGCAGTTGCTCAGGCTGGGCTATCCAGCAGCAACCTTCCAGTCTAACAACTTACGAGTTCTCATTTGTACCTCATTCGTCAAGCTTCACCCTCATTTTGCTGATAAGAAATCTCATCATCTCAGGACGAGCGATGTCTCAGCCAAAGAGGTCACACAGTGAGTCAGGGTCCAGTGCTGTAGATGAGTCTTTGTTTCATTCAGCCACTGCTCTGGGCAAGGTTTCTCCTTTAAATGAGCAGAGGAATCATCAGCTCCTTGCACAGAAACACCCAGAGCCAGCTGGCATGTCTGTGAATCAGCATCTGTGCTTCTCCCAGACCTCTCACAGGCTCTGGGAAGGAGAATGCAGGGTGAGGGTGCTCCAGAAGCACTATGACTGCAGCTTTTACACAATGGCCTGGCTGTCCCCACCTTGACCCATCATCCACTTGTTTCATTTGAGTGCAAGTTCCTATAGGCAAGGAACATGATATGCACGGACTCTGGAGCCAGAACTTTGTTCAAATATTGATTCTGCCACTTACTAGCTGTGACATTGGGAAAGTCCATTACAAAGTAAGTGAAAAGAGCAAAAATGTATTGAATACCTTGTATAAGTTAGAATCTTTTTAGTTGTAAGTGATTGAAACTCAAAAAAAAAAAAAGATTAAGATTAAGCAAAAAAAGAGACTGTATTGGCTCAGCAACCCAACTATTCTGGAAAAGATTTTGTAGACTTCTGATGTGGCTTGACCCAGAGGACTGAGTGATGTCCTCAGGACCCATTTTTACTCTCTCCATCTCTGGACTTCACTTTCTCTGTGATGGCTCCATTGTCTTATGGGCTTTCTACTCAGGGTGGGAAGATAGCTGCCCAAACTCCAGTCATATATATGGTCAGGCTCCCACCCAGAAGTAAGGAAACCAAGTCTCTTCCCAATAACATCTGCAAGAGACCTAGGCTTGACTTTGGACAAATCTGGCTCAGGTGTTGCAGCCCCGAACCAATGACTGTGACCAGGTGAATACAGAGCACTGGTTGGCCATACCTGAGTTACTTGCTTGTCCCCTGGAGCAAGGAATTAAGCCTGGCCTGGAGCACAGGAACCACAAATGCAGTAGGGAATGGTTCTCAAAGAGAAATAAAGGTTCAGTTATTGAAATATAGGGGAATGGATCCAGGTAGCCAAAAAGACAACAAATGCCTGCTCCTTCTACTATCTGCCAGCCTCTTGGTTCTTTTTTTTTTTTTTTTTTCATTAAATTCTCACAACAATGTAAGTTAACCTTTCAGAACTGCAGTTTCTTCTTTTTAAAAAGAGGATAATGACACTTAAGAAGAATAGCTACCACTCCTTTAGTACTTGTTATGTACCAGACACTGGGCTAAGTGCTTTACGTATTTCAACTCATTTAATTATTTATGTCTTAAGATTATTGCTGAACATATGTTAAAATAGATGACAAAAAGGTCCTAAGCATAACAGCTGGTATATAATATGTGATAAATGTTCAAATGTATTTTATTTGTATCAGCCACTCATCTACTACAGTATTAAGCACCTAGCAGGTGCTTATTTTAAAAGTTGAATGAATGAATCTATGTATGAATTATTTCTGCATTTGCTTATTTGTATTCTACCTAGTTGTACAAAGGATTTGATATAATGTACAGGATATACATTCAACAAATTAGCACAATATAAACAGAAAAGTAAAATCAGGACCAAGAGGATATGCAAATTAGACTAGAATAACAAGATAAAAAAATAGAATGAATGGAAAAATAAGGTGGAAAAGTAAAATGCATTCATGAAGACCATGGAATGAGTTTGTGAATTTGGCTCTGAGTTTCCTGGCAACCAAAGAGAAAAAGTAAAACCCATTAGTTGTGATCCCATGGTTCAAGAATGAAAAAAAAATAAAAATTATTCCTCAAGGAAAAGAATTTAATGTGTTGGCTTTTGAGATAAAGGAATTCTTAGTAGGCAATTGGTGGGCAGGAAGAGACACTGAAAGATCCTATTTGGAGAAAGAACCGTAGCGCTCCGCGCAGGAAGTGTTTTGTAAGACAGCATTGTCATCTTTTGTGGGGCAAATACCTGAGGTACTCTTGATAACAGGATGAGGTGCCACTTTAGGCCCCTGATATAACAATTTAATCCCTTGAGGTGAAATGCCCCCCACAGCCTCTGGAGGGACTTCCCTCTAACAGACTCCACATACAGAGGAGAAGCAGGAGTCTTGTCTCCAGGGAGAGGCTGACCCTGAGGACCTGAGAAGAGACGCAGGAGCCTTGAGACCTATGAAATGCTCTCCCTGACGCCTAGGGATTTTCATCTAGGGTTTTCACCTAGCCTCTCCCCTAGGCAGGACACCTCCTTTCAGCTGCAAGGCCCCTGCCTGCAGCTGGGAAAGAGTTAATTGTGGTGACCCAAATCTGCAGTTCCATTTCAGCATGCTGAAAATTACTTTTTAATCCTGGCTTTCGTGGCCTGCCTGGGGAGCCATCTGCTGCACCCTCCCCCACCTCTGGCACGGGGGATTACTCCCACCTGCCCTGCCTAACTTGCTTGTGTGGGGCCTAATTCTGCTCCTGCCCTTCCAGAAAATAGTAATTTGGAGGATGATAGTTTCATCTGTGGGGTGGGAAGAGAGCATAGATTTTAAAACAACAAAAAAGCAAGGTCTTCCAGCCTAGATTAAATAGAAAACCATTTGAAAGGTCAGAATCCACAGAAGTGCAGGTCTAGGATAATCAGACCTCCCAGCCTCAGTGACACTGTGCCATCTGCTGCAGGCATCTGAGGCTGGACACTGTGGTGCTTGGTGTTTTTCTGGGCTCCAGTACTTGGGGACCAGAGGGTTCCAAAAGTGGGTGATGCACCCATGACTTTGGGTTTGCTTCACCTAAGAAAACTGAGCAGAAGTCCCTGGACTCCCACTGAAACAAGACCCAGAGATTATGCCCTAACCTCTCAGTTCTTCAGTACCTCTATGGACTAACTTATGTAGGCCACCTACTATGTGCTTTGGTCTACAGCCATAAGAACTTCACTAACCACTAGAGAAGAGAGACGAGTCAACAAAGAGGACCCAGTGCGATGTATGCTATGATGGGGCCTTTGAGCTGAGCCTTAAAGAATAGGAAATCACCAGGTGGACAAGGTAAGACAGGACATTTCAGGGAAAGGGAATTGCATGGACAGAGACCTGAGAAGGGTTGGTGTTTCTGAGGAAGGTACAAGAAAAGAAGTTCTCAACTACACGGCTGGTAGAAATATCAATTGCTTGGGTATAGCCTCCAAGAAGGACAATCCAGCAATAATCTTTGAAATTACAAACACACATATCCTTCCATCCAGAAATTTCACTTCCAAGAATTTATCTAGCAGATACACTCCCACATGTGCAAGATGATGTGCTTACAACATTATTCAATGCAGCATTGTTTGCAAGAGCAAAAGGTTGGTAATGACCCAAACGTCCACCAACAGAATGGTTAAATGAGTTCTAGTACATCCGTACAAAGAACATTCTGCAACAGGAAAAAGAATAAAGCAGTTCTTTATGTCCTGCTATGAAATGATCTCCAAGAGAATTGTTAGGTGGTAAAAAGCTAGAGGATCAACCAAACGCAATGTGCAGCCCTTGCTTGAATTTTGATTCGAACAAAGCAGCATCTGTTACAGAGAGAGAGAGAATCAGGGAAATCTGAATACTGACTGGATGGTTTACGATATTAAAGAATTACAGTTGGTTAGAGCATGGCCTTGTAACACTAAGGTCAAGGTACCAGCCAACTGCCAAAGAAAACAAACAAACAAACACAAAATAAAGAGTTATTGCTATTTTTTACATGTGATGAGTGTTATGGTTATTTTTTTAAAAGTCATTTTCTGCAATGTTGATAACACCAAGGTCAAGGGTTCAGATCCCTATACCAGCCAGCCACTGAAAAAAAAAAAAGTCAGTTTTTTAAGAGATATTCTTCGGATCCCACATACAGACCGGTTCCCGCTCACTGGCTGAGCGAGGTGCGGGTGCGACACGGAGGGTTGCGGTCCCGTTGCCGGTCCTGGTCCGGTACGGGCGCAACACTGAGGGTTGCAATCCGTTGCCGGACCCGAAAAAAGACAAAAAGGAAAAAAAAAAAAAAATCAGTTTTTTAAGAGATATTCTTTTGTTTTTTTTTTTCCTTTTTGTCTTTTTTCGGGTCCGGCAACGGATTGCAACCCTCAGTGTTGCGCCCGTACCGGACCAGGACCGGCAACGGGATCGGAACCCTCCGTGTCGCACCCGCACCTCGCTCAGCCAGTGAGCGGGAACCGGTCTGTATGTGGGATCCAAACCCTCGGCGGGAGCACCACCGCGCTCACAAGCGGCGCACTGTAGCAGTGCGCCACCGGGCCAGCCCCGAGATATTCTTAAAAGCAGGTTTAACTAAAAATATTGCTTTAATATCAATATTACCAAAATCAAAACTGTACTGTTGTCTTATATACAGAGAACTTTAACGTCACCTCCTTAATAAAGAAGAATTTATGCATCCCCCCCCCCCACACACAAAGGAGAAACGAGATAGTTGATTGCATGTGCATAACAAATGTTTGGAAGAAAACACAGTAGCTGGTAAAGTGGGTTGCTTCCAGGAAGGTGGACTCAAGGCTAGAGGACAGGGGTGGGAAGAAGACTTTTCATTGTTTCCTTTTTTGTATCTTTTGAATTGTGAGCCAAGTGAATGTATTACCTATTATTTTTAAAAAGCTAAGTTATGGGCCGGCCCAGTGGCACACTGGATAGTGCGCCGCTTGGGAAGCGCGGCAGCGCTCCCGCCGAGGGTTCGGATCCCACATACAGACCGGCTCCCGCTCACTGGCTGAGCGAGGCGTGGGAGCAGACACGGAGGGTTG
>NW_007728014.1:212655-246436 GCF_000696425.1 Galeopterus variegatus | reverse complement strand
AAAAAAAAAAAAAAAAAAAAAAAAAAAAAAAAAAAAAAAAAGCTAAGTTAAAAAAAAAAAAAGGATTGGGATCCCCACACTGGCCAGGAATGCCCCCGCCCCGCCCCAAAAAAGGGATTTGGGATTATAGGAAGCAAGCCTATGTAGCCAGGGTAAATTATTTACCCTCTACCTCTATGAAGCTGTTTTCCTAACCAAGGAAAGGGGACAATAACATTAGTGTCTGCCTCATGAGAGTGTTGTACAATTAAGAAAAATAATGTATTAGATAATGTATTAAATTAAATAATGTAATCAATTAAATTCTGAACAGAGGGCACCCTTATGAACACTAGCTGACATTAATGTCAAGGCCAGGACTTAACCCATGACTGTTTTATTATTGTTGCTGAGTCCACAGCCCATGTTCTCTCCATTCCAAAAGTTTATCATCAAATCAAGTCAAAGAGGTGCTAGCCATAGAGGAGAATGGCCCCCAGGTTGAAGTTAGGAATAGGGCCAGTGGAATCTCCCTGAAGCTTAGGAGCTATGGCCTCGTAGGTCTTTATTGTCCATGGTAAGCTCTGCCAAGAAGCACACACAATTGCTCCCCCTTGGAGGTCAAATGGATGAAAGGTCCTTGCAGGACCAGGACCAAGTAAGTCTTCCCCTCTGAGAGAAGGGGTTCTTCCCAGAGCTGTTCCCAGGCATCTGGGATCAATAATATAGAAGCCAGGCCTGGGAGTCGAGAGGTTTTGGACACTGTTGACAAGGCATATAACCTGAACCATATACCTTAACTTCACTGGGCTTCAGTTTCTGAATCTGTAAAGTAGAAATAAAAATGCCTGTCCTAGCTACCTCTCAGGGGTGATTTAAATAGTGAATGAAAAGAGATATGTGAAATTGCATCTTCTAACTCAGACTCTGGACTATCTTCTCCAATTCACTTTACCCAGGCATATTCCTTGGCTCTACCAATATATGAGTTTAAAAATGTGATCAAAGGGAAGTTGAAAAAGCTGACCCTGCATTAGCAAACCAGAGCTTTCACCTTGAAGTTCCCTAAACTGTCCTCCTCCCCTCTGTCAGAGAGATCACAACACACACAGGTGGGTGCGGAGGAGTCTATGCCCCATAAATACATGTAGGCAATATCCATATATTTCAAATGTTTGTCCTTGGTGAAAGCTGCAGCTGTCTCTTAATGTGTCTAAATGAAGTAGGGGAAAATCAGAAAAATGCAAATGAGATTTTTTATTTTAGGCAAATCAATCTTAGCGATGCTCATATCTGATCAAGCTTATCTTTAGGACGATCATTAGGATAATGGATTAATGTGAAAGTTTATTTTTACCCTGTCTGTTTTCACTCCTTAAAACCCTTCAAACCTCATCTTAGCTCTGCTAGACACCCCTAGAGGAAGGTGACCCCTTATAAGTAAGTTTGGGGACAGTATCAGAAAGCATAGATTTTTTTTTTTTAGTGTTGGAGAGGACCCTGGAAATCACAGGGTCCAGCTCACCACAAGGTCACTCAGCACCATACTGCCCCCACCTCTCATCATGTGATATGTGCCAAGTGCATCGGACTACAGGGGTTTTCCTTAGGAAGCCCCAGAGAGAAATGAGGAAGACATAAAGGACTTTCTTTAGAAGGAGGTCTTTGAGGGACAGTGCAGTGAGGAGATTAAGAGCATGAGCTTTGAAGTCAGGCAGTCCTGGTTTCCCAGCTCTCGCTCAGTGCTGTGTGACCTTAACTTCCATGAGCCTAGGTTTCCTCATCTGTAAAATGGGGATACTAAGGACATCCACTTCGTAGGTCTGTGGTGCGATCTTAATGAGAATTGTGTGTTCAGAGCACTTAGTGAAGCTCTGACACAGGGTAAAAATGACAACTACTGAGTACTCAATACACACTCATCACTGTCCCAAATCCTTTATATGCATTAATTAATTTAATACCAGCAACAACCTTACCACACAGGTGTTATTAACCCATTTCTTTTAAAAATAAATAAACAAAGGAGGAAACAGAAGTCCTGAGAAGTCACATGGCACAGCCAAGTGGCAGAGCCAAGACGTGAACCCATGGTTCTAGAGCCTATGCGTGTGCTCCCTCCTACCCTGTGGTATCACCAGGTCACTCTTTGAACTGGCAAAGATGGAGAAGGGTCTCGCTGTCTGGCACAGAAGCTGGACTTGTAATGAACCCTTCTAGAATTCTGTATAAGGAGAAAAAGAAGACATAAGTCAGGAAGGAAGAGGCTGGTAAAGGAGAGGTCACAGGGGTTCAGTGCTTTCTCAATGTAGTATGGAGAGAGCCAGTGGCATCCGTCCATAGGCAGCCACCCAGGAGCCACCTTCTGGTCTGGAAGGGCCACCTCCGAGGCAGAGCCCCTGGCACCCTTGTCCTGAGCCTGAAGCCTTGGCTAAGGCTTTCTCTTCCCTGGGATTGGGGAGGGGGCTTGAGAAACATCCTGTGCTCTGCAGAGATGAAAGTCAAGTCATAGCATATTCCCAAAGCCTTTCTCACTTTGTACCAGAGCCACAAGGAGACTGGAAGGTAGGAGACAGGCTGGGGAAAATGGTACTTGGATTTGAGTTAAAAAATGTCTGCCTATGGATGTAAAGAAAGGGCCAGATTTTTAGAAACAACATAACGATTAAGACTAAAGACTCAGAAATTCGGGCCTGCTTCAAGTTCTAGCTCTAACACTTACTAGGTCCATGACCTTGGGTGATCATCTTGATCTGGAGTCTCAGTTTTCTCATCTGTAAAATGGGGTAATAATACCCACCTCATAAGGTTTTGAGGATTAAATAACATATATGTACAGAGCCTAGATAGGGTGTAGCATAGAGTAAGTGGTTAATAAGTAGTAGCTACTTATTATTATATGTAGTGGTTTTAAACTCCTAAAAGACAAAAGACATACATTCAGTTGATCATGTGTGTGTGGTGTTGGGAATGTGCACATACTTACACATAAACATGCATTTATACATGTTTCCCCAGACATGTCACTAAAAAACCAGCACATACTCAGAAATTCCCTTGAGTCAAAATGCAGCATATTCCACCTCCACAGTCCAGTGAGGTGTTCGGTTCAGCAATTATTATCCCCATTTTAGAGATCAGGAATCTAAGAGACTTAGCAGTATTTAAGTAGCTTGGTCAAGGATTCAAGGCTAATCCAATATCCTTTCTACCTGTTTCTTAGCCTTCCTGACAATTTGTGTCCATGCCCCCACCACCCCCATTCTCTGTCATGCTAAAGGATTATGAATTCCCCCCAAGTGCAGCCTGACTGTGGGAAGGAGATGCCTGAGAAAGGTGAGAGGAAAAAAGAAAGGAGAGGAGGAAGATGGGGGAAGGTGAGATGAACGGACATGTGCTGTCTTTGTTCACTGTGACCAAGTTGCCTCCTCAAGGCCATGAGCCTACACCCACCCATTCCGGCCCCGCCAGCCTTGCTCTGCCCATGCTTTCCTGCTTTGTCCTCTCAAACCTTCTTCCCACAGCTGGCTTCTAGGCTCCCAGAACCCTGAAGCGCCTGCCGGGGCCTCTGCCCCCACCTGATGCTGGCTCCACACTTGCCTGCCCGCCCTCAGGACTGCGAAGGGTCAGTGGGTTCAGGAGAAATTCCAGGAAGGAACAGGACTCAGGATGGCTAACCTTGGGCTAGTTCCCGCAGTACCTCCCTCCTCGGTACCCCGCAGAGCCTTTGGCATGCAGGTTCACATGGGCATCCAGGCGCCTGATGGTTTTGATTTCCCACCCGAGGGAGTGCACAGAAGGCGGCCTTGGACAATAAAAGCAAAGGTGAAGGTGCTGGGAGGAAGGATAAATGTGAGGAGTGTATGCAATGGTGCGTGCAAAGCATCCACGCAGCGCCTGGCACACAGTAGGACTCCTCAAAAGGAAGGCTGTCCTCCCTGCCCCCAAGCAGATCTCGGAGGCCCCCGCCTGCCAAAGCTGCATTTCAATTCATCTCCTACACTCAGGCTTCACTCCATTACACATGGAAATTTGGCCTCATTGATATGAAGGGGCTAATTACTACATGAGACATAATTACAAGACAGGAAATGGATTTATAGATGCTGTCAGCAGGAGGGGAAGCTGCTAGGCTACTAGTCTGCTCTGTGCTCCCACTGGGCTCAAGCTGTCCCCAGCCGACTCGGTTCTTGCCCTGCAAGTTCTCGCTTTGTGGCAAAATGTGCTCCTAGAGAGGTGAGAGGCACTACAGATTTCTGGAAATCAAATCTGGTTTTCCCCTCTGAATTTGTTCCGTAGTTGGTGATGCATCCCCACAGGATCTCTCGACATAATAAAAATCATATGTAAGAATGTAGTTAGTCTTAAAGGAAATATTTAAAGAGGAAGATGACAGTCTTGTGATAGATTCTAAAACTAGTCAAAAGAAGAGATACTGTGTAGAAACTATGGAGCTAGTACTTGCTTTTCTTTGAGGTCAGATGAACTCTAAGTCTGGCTGGTTAGCTCAGTCGGTCAGAGCGCATCCTTATAACACCGAGGTCACAGGCTCAAATCCCCACACTGGGCAGACACCAAAAAAAAAAAAAAAAAGATGAACTTTGAGAAAGAGGAGTATGACTACTAGCTTGCCTAATGGACAATCTCTTTTAGAGTCCCTTATGGTTTAGTTTTTTCACCTTAAAATAATATATTTTAACTCCTACACACATACACACACAGAAATATAAACACACAATGTGCATAAGCGAAAAGGTCCATCCTCATTGATAACTAAAGTAGGCAAATTAGTAGTAGTGAATATATATGAAGCACACTCTATGCCAAGCACTGAGCTTTCCCTATGTTACTTGTTCATCTTCACAGCAGCCCCATGAGGAGAATGCAATGATCATTCCCAATTTACCTCTATGGGATTAAGACTTAGAAAGGCTAAGCAAGATGCCGAAGTTCACACAGGTAAATGCCACAGCGATGGTGTGCACTCAGCCTGTCTGAACCCAGAAACTGGATTCTCAAGAACAATGAGAAAATTCCCCAAATTAGCAGTGGTATATTCTCAAGAATCTTAACTCTCCCCCTGATAACCTATCTTTAGGAAATAATCTAAAATATGGAAAAAGTTTAATGCACAAAGGTCATTGCAGAATTACTTAGTTGTTGTGGGGGGAAACTGGAAACTAAATGATCAACAATGGCAAAATGGCTAAATAAATTATAGTATATCCAGAAAATGGACTATTACTCAACCACTAAAATTGTGTGTAAAGAGTTTGTAACAACATGGGTAAATGTTTATGTTATGTGGAATAAAAAGTACCAGGATTCAAAAACATATATGCATTACAATCTCTAGAAAAAAGAAATATGCAAAGAAAGATAATTAGAAGGAAACATACCAAAAAGTTCATTTTTTAAAAAAGCATAATTATGACTGTAAGAAACAATTTTGTCTTTTGTGACACCTCTTCATTGTTTGTATTCTTAACAGTCTTCCCCAGGCCCTGACCACAACTGGAAGGCCTTTATGGTGAGGTCTTGCTTATCTTTCCTCACAGATGTGTGTTGAAAAGAAACACCATCATAGTAATTCCCCTAAGCAGAAGACATCTGTGCCAAAGTTGCCTCCTACGTCCTGGCTGAATGCAGAGTAAGCGATCTTTTTAAGACCAAAGAAAGGGATGTCTAAGCGGGCAGTGCTACAGGTACCCGTGAGTCTCCTCCCCAGAGGAGGATGGTCGTTGGTTCATTCATTCATGCACACAACAAAATTTGCTGCATGCCTACCTTGTGTCAGGCACCACTCTGGGTTCTGGGAATATAGAAATAAAAAATATGTCAAAAGTTTGTCATGTTGGTTCTAGGAGCATCTCTGCTGATCACATAAGAAAATAGAGGAAGCTGAGGCCACAACAAGGAACTGAGACGCTGCAGCAAGTCATTGGTTGGAGAAAGAACTAGAAGCCAAGTCTTCCAGCACTTTGCATTGCCTCCTTTCTGCGAAGAGGAGAAGATGAGCTGTGGGATGTGAATTCTCCTTGTTGGTCTGGGAGGACAGCCTCTTTGTAATAATAACAGTAATAATTATCGGTTTGGTTGGTAATCTCTGGTGCCTGCAGTGGAATGATGAGGACACTAGCATGGATGGCTTGTTTTCCACGGGTCAGGCTTGTGCCTAGGTACTCACAGGCCAGTCTTCCTAACACGGATGGTTCACCAGGGTGGTTGACAGGCTTGGTCTGTCTAGAAGCACCATGATGCTCTTATACTTCCAACCCAGGGAGACACTCCACATCCCTATCCCTACTACACAGGGACTTTCATGCCAAGGCAGAGTGAGGATCAGACAGACCTGGGTTCTGCTCCCTACTCTACCACTTAACAGCTGTATAACCTGGAACAGGTTACTTGCCTTTTCTGAGATGTAGGGTCCTCAGGAGAGGGGTTATTGTGAGAAGGAAATGGGATAATGGAGGAAAAGCCTGAAGCCACAGCATCATTTGAGGAAAGCTCTGCCTGCCCTTGGAGCATGAACAGCATGTTCCCTTATATCCCACAAGCCAGGTCGGAGGCCTCCAGACCACTGCCTCCAAGGAGCTCTCATGGACAAGAGCACTGACCCAAGGCCACTCAAGCAGTCTGCTTGCCAGAATGGACATTTTAGCCTCCCACAGCCATTGCTTTCTTTTTTGGGGGGAGTGGGGGTTGACAGCTGATCAGTAAGGGGATCTAAAACCCTGACCTTGGTGTTATCAGCACCACACTCTAAACAAGTGAGCTAACCAGTCAGCCTTTTTTGTTTGTTTGTTTATTTGTTTTTCTGGCCATTAAGGGTATCTGAACTTTTGACCTTGGTGTTATTGACACAGTGCACTAACCAACTGAGCTAACTATTGTTTTCTAAAGTAACAAGGCCTAATTTCTTTATTTAATTTTTTTTTTTTGTCCTTTTTGAGACTGGCCGCACCGCGCTCAGCCAGTGAGTGCTGTGAGCGCACTGGCCATCCCTA
The DNA here is from genome assembly GCF_000696425.1 of Galeopterus variegatus. Taxonomy (NCBI): domain Eukaryota; kingdom Metazoa; phylum Chordata; class Mammalia; order Dermoptera; family Cynocephalidae; genus Galeopterus; species Galeopterus variegatus. Next base: position 239,447 of record NW_007728014.1, on the reverse strand, counting down.
TATAGGATCCGAACCTGCGGTGGGAGCGCTGCTGCGCTCCCAGCGCCTCACTCTCCCAAGTGCGCCAGGGGGTCGGCCCAACAAGGCCTAATTTCTAAGACACCTGCATCAGTGCAGAGATCTGCAGTTCTGGCAAGGCAGCTGGGACCCCAGAGTCAGAGTGCCTGGGGTCCTGGGCCTCAGCATGGGGGAGCTGGAAGACAACAGAATCAAGAGCTCAGTGACTCCCAAGATGTAGCCTTGGCCCAGAATAGGATTTCCCTGTGGAAAACTGCTGGTGTGCCACCAAGAGGCTGAGGGGCAGGAGAGGAGGACCAGTGAGGAAGGAGTGAAGAGGAGGAGGAGAAACAGAAGGGAAATCTCTGGAAAGGGAGTCAGGGATTAGATGTGAGCTTTGGGGCCAGAAGAAAAAGAGGGTTTTTCTTGAGTGACCTTGGCCAAGAGTTTTAAATCTCTGAGTTAGTTCAGCTGCCAGAATGGAGAGAGTGACACTTTCTATTGTGAAAAAGATGTGCTCTGGGCCCAGAAATTCAGAGGGGCATTCCTGGGGAAGGCCAGGTGTGTCCCCAGACAGACGTTTTCCCTTATCAATTCACCACAGCCCAGAAACTGCCCATGGCCTGGAAAGCTCCCAGGCCTGGCTTATTGTCACATTGATGATCCATTTCTCAGAAGTCAGAGTGTCTAAGAGCACAAGAACTGGAGCATAAAACCCAGAAGGCCAGAGAGCAGACCGATAGCCCTGTTGGCTCAGGGAGCATGCTATTATCTCATTTAATCCTCACCTCCAACCTGGGAAGAAAATGCTGCCCATACATGATAATGAAGGCTGGGACCAGACCATGGAGATGAGGAAAATAAAGTTTCATTTTTGACAGCCAAACTCTTATTTATATGAGTTTTTAGGCCATCAAATCATCACCCCATCTCTTCCACCCATGTCATGAGCAGTATATGAACTGAGAAGAGCAAAATCAAGGGCCTAGGGATCTTGGCTGTTGCCAAAAATAAAGCTGGGCTATGGACCAGGAAGGAAGGGGAAACTGAGGAACCGTTAGTGAAAGAAGGAACCTGTGAAGCTCAAAATTTCTTTGTACGATACAAAAGATTTTTATTGGGTCTCTCCTGCTGGGCTAGGCTCTATATTACAGCACCTGTCCTTAAGGAATGTAATGAGGTCTAAACACATTAAAAACCCACTTATGTAATTTAAGTGTCAAGGTCTTGGTCACTGTGTGAATATAAAAGTGGGTCCCATTAACTTTTATCGCCCATGACATGACAATGGCTTGAGCTCCCACCTGATCTCAACCTCCCTTACAAAAGGCATTTGGAGCAGTCCCCAAGAGAATATCTTACACGCTTATAAAATAAGTCACCTACTTACAGTCACCACAAAACATACACCATGTTCTTCTTCTCCTTTTCCAGGTGCCCTGTGACCATGCCACAGCTCTGAGGCATCTGAGGGAGATTCTTCAATGACCTGGTACTCTCATATCACCACCGTCCAGGGCCCAGAGCCTCAGATCTGTGTCACATTTTGTCTCCTGGGTCTCAAAGCAATACTGCTTGAGCTCAAAGTTTATAAAGTCTCTCACCAAAAAGACTTTCAGACCTTCCACTCTTCCCCTCTGTATCCCAGCCCCTGCAAGCAACTGCCTACCCCTAACCCAGTGGGGGTGCACATGGAAATAGCCAGCCAGCTAAGAGCTGTAGCTTTAGCTCAACTACTCCTATCAGCCAGTGCAGTATAACGGCTGTGCCCAGCTTTGGGAACAGGCAGCCCTGGGTGCTAGTGTCAGCAGCCCCCCTGTCTGTTAGCTGTTTGACTTGGGTATACCATATCTTACACTTGAGCTGGTTTTCTCATCTCTAAAATGGAGGCAATAATGATACCTGCTTCAGCAGGCAAATGTAACAATTAATTGACATAAATCATGTAAAGCACCATTTCCCAAACTTGACCCATCATCAGAACCAGTGGGGGGCTTCTGTTAAACGTATGGGTTCCTAAGCTTTTACCCCAGGCCTAGTGAATCAGACCTCCAGGGAAGGCTCAGAATCTGTGTGTATTATGAGCCTCCCAAGTGGTTCTTCTGACCTCATGGTAAATGCTCACTAAATGGTAGCTTTGCAGAGTCATAATTTACATTATCAATATCTACCGTCAGTTTAACAATGATGTCACTATTGCCTTCAAGAACAAGGAATGAGTACAGTGTTTTACATCTGGATAATTGAAGGACCATTCTGAGATTTTTCTTAAAGCAGTAGTCTTCCTCAAAGGTGAATTAAGGTCTCTAAATCTAGATACAGAAGATGATCTGTAAATTTTAAATGAGTACTTGTGTACAATATTTCACCTTTAGAGTTACGCTAGATTCAGATATGCAATGTCAACACCTGTAAGTTTCAAAATTTAGCAGACTCGGAAGCATAACCCTTGCTGACCTTGGGAAGTGGTCCTATTTGTTCTCATGACTCAATTTGTTCTTCCTTTTAAATCTTTACGCCCAACTGTGATCAATCATGTCTATCCTTTATGATCATAGATTTTCTATGATCTTTTCTACAAAACCTTTCGTATCATTTCAGAAGCATCACTTTTCTAATATTATCTGGTTTTGCAACTCGTTAGACTGATACTTTCTCCTCAGTGTGAAATTGCTGACATCGATGGGGTGTGAATACACCCTCCTGGGTTTTGCTCCTGTGTGAATTCTCTGGAGGACCATGAGTCATGACTTTTAGATGAGAACCTGTGACCATTTTAATTTATTGACTTCTTGAAATAAGCTGTCTGTAAGAGTCTCTTTATGTCAGATGAGGGTTAAGCTGTCTCTGAAGGTTTACCCTATGTTCAATAGACCCCAGGGCTTTTTCATACAAATTCTCTGATGTTCCCATTCCCTTTAAAGGTGGTCCCTAGTGTCTCCATTGGCCTTTTATCTGTGCATATATTTTTGAGAGGGGTTCACCAAACTGCCCTCCAAGGCCCTGCTTTGGAGGGCCCTTCTGGTCCCTTTTACCCACCTAGACTCCAGCAGAAACAATCTAGGCAGAACCGCCGACTTGGGTCCCTTCCAGGTATAAAAGCGATATCAACTATTCATCTGTATTCTGCTAAAAGCTTAACCTACATTATCCCATTTAATATTCAAAGTAGCCCTTCAAAGTGGATATTATTACAATACCCACTTTAAATGTTTAGAGAAGTTAATTTGGTCAAGGTCATGCAACTAGTAAATAGCAGAGCCTTTGGATTCTAACAACCACTTCCAATCTCTGTATTGCTGTCCCAATTCTCTCTCACTTTTTATTCTGTCCCTTGTTACCTGCTAGGATCCCCAATCTTACCAATGGGAAGTCCACGGTCTTTAACACTTTCAGCGCAAACTTAGCACTAAGACCTTGCCCAGTTCAGCTGGACTTGCAAGAAAGAGAGGCTTTATTCTCCAGCCCTGTGTTCCTCCACAGCCATTCTCTGAAAGATGAGGTCATCATAGAATTACTTTCTGCTGCTCTGGGCACTCTTCTCCAACTCCAGTGCCCTCAACACACTCTAGTCTCTCAGTTCTAATTATCACCAGGCTGAGTAGGCTCTTGGAGAACTTCCAAGGCAGGAGAAGAGCAAATTAAAAGCCCAGGAAGCAAAGATTCTGTATTATCTATCTCTGTGTAACAAATTACCCCAAATTTTAGTATTTTTTCTTTTTTTAAGTTATTATCTCTCAGTTTCTCTGGGTCAGGAATCTGGATGTGTCTTAGCTGGGTGCCTCTCAAGTTCTCTCATAAGGTTGCAATCAAGTTATTGGCCAGAGATGTGGTCTTATCTAAAGACTTAACTAGAGTTGAAGGATCTAATTCCAAGCTCACTCATATGGTTCCTGGCAGGCTGCAGTTCCTTATGGGCTATTGGACTGAGGACCTTTGCTCCTCACCACACCACAAGGGCCTTTCCATAGGCAGCTTGCTTCCCCCCAGCATAAGTAATTCAAGAGAGAAAGAGCAAGAAAGAGCACACCCATAATCCAAGCCACAGTCTTTTTATTACCTAATCTCAGAAATGTCATTCTATCATTTCTACTGTATTCTATTTGCTAGAAGTAAGTAGTCACCTAAGGGAAAAGGATTACACAAGGGCATAAATACCAGGAGATGGGGGAATCATTAGAAGAGCAGGGGTGGGGTGGTGGCATTCAGGACCTGTGATCCTACTGCAGGAAAAGCCATTTAAAGCCATTTAAGCCTTGGCTCAGTACTTGCATCACAAGATGTGAAGAATAAGAGATCATGATCTCAGTAACTGTGTCCTGGAGAAGAAAGAATGGAGGGTCTTGGCTTTCAGTCATGGCTCTGCCACTACTTGGTTTGCAAATCTAGGTAGGTCATTTGGCTTCTCTGATTCTTGGTTTCCCTCTGAGGAATGAGCCCCTGGATTGTAAGCACCATGGGGACAAAGATCCTGTCTGACTTACTCACCTCTGTATCAAAGACCTAGTGAAGAACTTGGCACACAGTAAGGGCTTAATGAATAGTTGCTGAATTAATTAATTAATTACACCATATTGAAAGGTTTGAAGATCAAACATGATAGTTGAGTGTTATAAGTCATCAGGTCACAGAGACCTAACACTACAAAATCTTAACCACTTGGAGCTCTGGTCATGAAACATAAATGAACTAAACTGTGCTAAGAGGCAGAAAACTACTATTCTCCCTTTTCTCTGTGTCTGAAGCAAGGGTCTCTCCTTCCTTCCTCAAGATGGAATGGCCTGAAATATCTGTTGTTTATATAGTGACTTTCCTTATCTCTTTTCTTTCAGACTATGTCTACTACAACTTAACTGTTTTCATTTAAAGTGTTTTATGACCCCCCTAATGGAATCTAAGTTATCCTATCTGATATACAGAATGGAGGTAATTTGAGGGTCTTTAAAGCATAGCAGTGGACTTAAGGATGGTAAAAACCTCTGGAATTGACAGCAAGATTAATGGTGGTGTTTGTGGTGAGGAATCCATAATATAAGGCCCAGAAGGCAACCATTGGATGCCTTTCTCTTACTCTTCTTCATGGGATAGGGGTTTGCATGGGACAGAAGAGACTGAATAAAGAAGAGGTAGAAAAAATAATAGTGGCAAAAACTTATTTTTAATACCTCTGTAAAATTTCTTCATCAGGGCCGGCCCGTGGCTCACTCGGGAGAGTGTGGTGTTGATAACACCAAGGCCCCGGGTTCGGATCCCACATAGGGATGGCCGGTTCGCTCACTGGCTGAGCGTGGTGCTGACAACACCAAGTCAAGGGTTAAGATCCCCTTACCGGTCATCTTTTAAAAAAAAAAAAAAAAAATTTCTTCATCAGGGCCGGCCCGTGGCTCACTCGGGAGAGTGTGGTGTTGATAACACCAAGGCCCCGGGTTCGGATCCCACATAGGGATGGCCGGTTCGCTCACTGGCTGAGCGTGGTGCTGACAACACCAAGTCAAGGGTTAAGATCCCCTTACCGGTCATCTTTTAAAAAAAAAAAAAAATTTCTTCATCAATGGACTTGAGATGGCATCTCATTTCCTCCTGTGTGGTCTCTTGGTTTTATGAGGACAATAAATTTCCCAAGTCTCTGCAAGCTGAATTTATTCCTCTGCATGACCTAAAAGGCCACAGCTAATGAGAAAAGGGTCTTTGTACAATTAATGGAGATAAGGAAGAGAATGTTCATAGAACCTGTGAAACAGTGTGCCTGAATGCACGATCCATAGACCACTTGCACCAGATCACCTAAGGTACTTGTTAAAATTCAGATGCTCAGGCTTCCACTAGCCCTATTGAATCAGACTTTCTGGGGAAGAGGAAGGAGTAAGAGTAGGAAAGCTGTCCAGTGCCCTTTGCTGGGAAGGTGGGAAAACAGTCAGGAAAGAAACTGTGTATGGTGAGGTTCCAGCCAGGTAGGGTATTATCCAAAGCAGACTGACCAGAGGTGCAGGTTTGACCTTGTAACCACTAAAGGTCAATGTAGAGATGTTTGTCCCATCCTGCGGGATGTTCAACGCAGACCCTGGAGGGGGGAGTGGGAATTGGATGGGACAAGAGACGCGAGAAATGGAGACAAGACAGTATTCTGATCAAGTCTCGTTTATTAGCCAGAAGGTCACAGTTTATATAGACAGCAGGAGGGAATCAGCAGATAAGGAAGTGAGCAGCAGATGGTTTACTGAGAAAACCGCAGGGCGGGTTGTTCCGGTAAATGGAAAATTCCTGTTATCTATGGCAAGTTGCAAAGTTACCTACACCCATAGTGCACAGGAGGGGGAGGGATGGAAGAAAACAGCAAACAAGGCTCTGAGGCCTCGAGGCAATAGCTGGGCAGGCTCTTTGGCTCCAGACAGGCAGGCAGCCGGGCTCTAATGGCTCCGGACAGATGCTGCAGGTCATCTTTAAATTCCAAAGAGCAGGACTGAAAGCAAGAGAAAATGCCAATGGATCAGGAACTCAAAAGACAAGGGCAGGAGCAGGTAGATGGCTCTCTTTTTATCAAGTACTGATAGCAGAAAGGGGTTCTAATTTGCCATGGTGGTATGGTTCAGGGTGGGTCTACTTAGTCTAAATGTTTTTCTTCAATTGTTGTATACCCAAGAGAAATGCTGTCCTGGCCCACCATTTCCCCTGCTGTCACTTTCCATGACTCTAACTCAGACTTGCTGAGATTGACAGAGCTGCCAGGGGAGCCAGCCTGGCTGTCTGGTGTGTGTGGTTAAAAATAATCTTCAGAGTTTGCTAAGCTGGCTTCTGAATATCTGTGGCTCTAACTGATGGGTGATCTCCATGCTGTTACATGAATTTGAAAACTACTGCTTCCGGAATGCATTGTTATCTTGGATGCTGGCTGCCAAGCCTCCTCATATTGTTCCTATCACCTGCTGGCCCCAACCCACCCAAGCTGTCACCTCCCAGGGCTGCAACCTGTGCTTTGATCCACTAGATTCTGAGTCTTTGCCTGTTTACCAAAAGATACCCTGAAAAACAGCTTAAATGTAGAAAGTTACGAGGGGGCTTCATCACAGCTTATTTCATTTATTTATTTTTATTGGAGATTTCTCTGCTTCAGTCGCCTCAGGGGGCAGGTACAACAAAATGACAGAAATGAAAACACTGAGCCACATTTAAATGCTCTACCAGCAACAGCCAAATCCTGAGACTTTGGAGAATAAGCTGACAGCAAGTGCAGCTGTCCCTCTGCTAGTGACAGGGAATGTAGCCTCAGATTGATGGTTCTGGGCTTAAGCACTGGAGTTTAATGATAATGATCATGATGGTGATAGCGGTGATAATTATTATAATAATAACTAACCTTTACTGAGTGCTTTCTATGTGCCAGACACTGCACTATGCATTGTATCTTTATCTGTATCTCTATATAGAATATCTATGTCTATATATCTAAATCTCATTTAATTCTTACTACAGTTTTATGAGGTAGGTATTATTATTATTCCCATTTTACAGAGGAGGAAGCTGAGGCACAGAGGATTTCAATAACTTGGTAATGAGTTGTGGAGCTGGAACATAAGTGATTTATCCTTAATCATTACTCAAATCTTCTGGAGAAAAACGGGTATGAGGGATATATAAGGAAAAAAACCTTCCAGATTCCTCTTTGAATCCATTTCTGGGTTTATATACTAGTTCCAACATTTACTGATGTTGTGACCTTGAGAATATCATATGATCTTGGTTTCTCAACTATAAAACAGGGAATCAAATGTCTTCCTCATTTTTTAGTCAGGTCCTTTTAAATGTGAATTACAGGCTCATTCAAGTTATCTCAAGAAAGGGGAATTTATTGAAATTATAAGGGGCTGGCTGGGTAGCTCCGTTAGAGCGCAGGCATGTCACACAAAGAGCACAGGTTCAGATCCCTGTACTAGCCAGCTGCCAAAAAACAAAAAGAAAGAAAGAAAGAAAATATGTGAATATATGTGCTATACTGATGTATTTGTAAGAACATCTGGTTCCAAGTAATATAAACCCAATTCAAAGTAGCTCAATCCAAAAAGGAGATGTGTCGGCTCATTTAACTCAGAATGAAGGGGTAGGGTGCAGTTTAGAGAGAGCTTCAGACACCTCTGGGTTTGGGGGCTCAAATGATGTCTCCGAGTGACTTTGCTGTTCTTTCCATCTCTCAACTCTACTTGTCTCTCTGTATTGCTGCTGCAGTTAGGCTTCCTCCCTTGAGCCATCAAAGATGACCACCAGCAACACTAGCTTCCACAAACTAGGTAGAAGCAAAGATTCCACCCAGAGTCTTAGAGGGACTGTGGCCCTGCTGACACCTTAATTTTGGACTTCTAGCCTCCAGAACTGTGAAAGAATAAATGTCAGACACCCTGTGTTTGCAGCAGGCCACAGTACTGATGCCTCCTGGATGTTCTTTCATACTTTCATGCCTTTGCTCCTGCTGTTTCCTTGGCCTGCAGTGCTCTAGCCCTACTTCTGATGTTTATTTATCCTTAAAGATTCAAATCAAGCCTTTCTTCCTCCATAAAGCCTTTCCTGGAGCCCCAGGTGTAGATGACACCTTTCTTCATAGCTCCCTACATTTTTATAGTTGGACTTGTCTAATCGCATTGAAATGGTTTACTTGTCTGTATCTCCCACCAGACTGAAGCCCCTCAAAGGCAGGAATCATATCTTACTTATTTGTGGAGCCCTAGTGCCTAGTATGCAGCCAGCACACAGGATGGTATGCTCAACTAATGTTTGTTGAATTAATGAATAGAAGGATGGGATGCATGGATTAATTTACAATGATTGTCAGGATAACCTGACTTGTGAAATAAGGAAGTCAACTGCTGATGTAAGAATACAACTCCTCCCAAAAGAAAAGGAAGGAAGGATAACATAAGATAGTAGTTGAGAACATGGGTTTTGGAATCAAAATCTACACTTGAATTCTGTCTTTGCTATTTACTGTGCTGCAACACTTAACTACCATGAACCTCGATTTCCAGACCTGGAAATTAGGAGTAATAATTCCTGCCACAGGGGTTAGTGTGCAGATTAAGTGAGTTAATGTATACTTGAAGCAAGAAAGAGAAAACTATATTATCTTAACAGCTGACTCCAGAAGTTCCATTAGGGAGAAGACTGACTTTGCTGGGAAACTACCCTGAGAAGGAGCTTAGGGTAGAAGGTGGGATCATAAGAAAGTTGTGCTGAAACATCACCAGAGAAGGGAAAGAACTTTTCCTAAAAATAAAATTTTTTATTTCAGAATAATTTTAGATTTACAGTGAAGTTGCAAAGACAGTCCAGAGAATTTGCCATATTTTTCCACTGAACTGATCTGTATTTTGAGCACCATATAAAAAAAATAATTCTTTGCATTTCCAAAGTGTTTTTACACCCATTATTCTAAGAGGTATGTAGAATGTGCCTATTTTACAGATGAAGAATCTGTGTCTCAAGAGCATAGGGCATTACCCAAAGGTCATCCAGCTAATTACAAAGGATCTAGGACCAGAAGCTGGTCTCTCCTCTTGGAGCCGAGGCTCCTGTTAGCTGCCACCACCAATGGTTCCCCAGCATGAGCAATTAATTCCCTGTCTCTGGGGGAAGGGTAGGGGAACTATGATTCAGAATATTGAGAATTTCCCAAATGTCATCATTTTAGCCTTAACAAATTTATTTGAAAACATATTTCTTCAAAATAATTTATTCCTAAACAGTTAAAGCAGGGGGGAAAGGCAGTTGTCAAAGAATGAATTGAAAAGACAGGATAACAGACAGGTTAAGGGGAATAATTAGAAGCTTTTTTCTTGTTATTCAACAGCTTCTTTTTCAGGCCTGTCAATCACTGTTTATCACACTTGAACCAAAACAATGATTTTTCCCCCCTCTCTGAGGCCAGGAGGACCTACTGGGGAGATAGTGACAAAAAATGAGGCAGAACCAGTGTGTCATACAGGCTAGAGGTAGAGCAGCTTAAAATTGTTTACAGCAGCATGGAAATCAGGAGGCCAATACCAGTGGAAAGGACCCTCGCCAGCAAACATTTTCCAAGCTCTTACTTTGGTCTGGCATTCTTCATTTAAACTCCTCGACAACCTGCCAGATGGACATTATTATTACCACTTCACAGATGAAGACACTGAGGCTCAGAGATGTCAAAAAGCATGCACAAAAAAGAAAATTCACAAGGCTGCAATCTAACGGAACTGCAATATGGTTCTAGAACTCTCCATTTGCAGAGCTAGGCTGGATATCAGGATCCCAATAGTAGGCTTCAGTTCAGGCAAGTCCCTGTCCTACTGGGACCCTGTGGCTAAGGCAGAGCAATCAACCTGGCTCCAGATAAGACATGAGGATAAAGAAGAGTAACTGCTTAACTCAGGGGCCGCAGGGTTGGGAGGGAGCTCACTCTTGGCAAAATAGGTGCCTCGGCTGGTTGGTGGCACAGTCACATTCCAAAGCTCACCAAATGAAGTTCTGGGCCTTGGATGAAGCTCAGCCACAGACCCATCTTGAAAGAACGGGGCCTGACAGAGTAAGAGGATGAAGGGTGTCAAGTGAGCACAGAGGAGAGGATCTGACCCAGGAGGAGTCAGAGAAGACTTCCTGGAGGAAGGGATGGCTGAGTTGAGTGGTAGCCATATAAGCTAACATGGAGAAGAGGAAAAGAGAAAAGAATTCGCAGCAGAGAACACAAGCAAAGACACATGTGCCTGAAACAACACAAAGAGGGGAGAAAACTATAGTTGGATATAACTAGAGTGTTAACCTTAAAGTAAGAAGTGGCCATTAAGAAGGCAATAGCTGATGATAGCTAACTTCTACTGAATAATTGCCACATGCCAGATACTTCTAAGAGCTTTATATATATTATTCACTTATTCGTTTCACAAATATTTATTGCGCACTGCAGCGCTGACTACATGATGTACAGGTGAAAATTTTCAGTTCTTAGGGAAAATGAGAGGCTCCTTGTTCAAAAGCAGGAAAAAGCTTGTTACTTTCTTCCATGTTTCTCTCTCGACTAGTTGTGGTATTTTTTATTTGCTATGTAATGTCATATTCCTGGAGCACGGGGATACTGGCAGGACAAGTACAGACCCTTACAGGCACCCATTGCCCTGCCCTAGGACTTGGACCACAGGGCACAGATATGCCTGACTCTAACCCTCTCTGTGCATAGGGTGCATAGGACATAGGGTGGCAGCAGTTGCTGGGCAGGGGCAGGGAAGTGGTAAGTGAGAACCCATCAGGAAGAGATGGGGGTACAGTGGCAGAGGCAGGATCACATGTGAATTGGGGCACGAAGCCCCCAGAGCATGCTCCATCATCTGATCAAACTTGACTTATGAAACAGATTCAACAATAAAATTTTTAAGAATTTCAATATGGTGACCACAGAACATTAAACTCCAAGTGCAGGGCCCCCTTTCTGAGAGTAGACCCTTTACAACTGTACTGGTCGCATGCCCTTGAAGCCATCCCTGGAGTACTACCATGTGTTAGATTCTGCTCTTGACTCTAGAATGTAACATAAAACAAAACAAAAAATCTGCTGTCTTGCAACTTACATTAATATAGGCAGAGCAAACCAACAAATTTAATAAAGCAAATATATGGTATAGTCAATGGTAATAAGTACAATGGAGGAAAATGCTGCAAGAAGAGGGCATAGGGTGCTGGAGAAGGTGTTTTTTTAAAGGGAGGTCAGGAACAGGTTCATTGAAAACCTGACTTTTGAGCAAAGACTTGAAGGAAGTTAGAGAGTGAGCTGAGCCAAGAGCATAATCAGGGGATGACTGTTACAAGCAGATAAAACAGCAAGTGCAAAGCCCCTGAGCCAAGAGTGTGCTTGCCTTGTTCAGGGCACCAGCATGGTTAGAACGGGGCAAGTGAGGGGAGGCAGGTAGGAGAAGAAGCAGAGATGCAAATCCTTTAGGGACCTTGTAGGACATTGTAAGGACTTTGGCTTTGGCTCTGAGTGTTATGGGAAACTTTGGAGAATTTTAAGGAGAGAAATGATATGATCTGCTTTTTTTTTTTTTTTAGTTTTTGTTTGCAGCTGGCCAGCACAGGGATCAAACCCTGGATGTTGGTGTTACCAGCACCACACCCTAATCAACTGAGCTAACCAGCCAGCTCTGATCTGACATATTTTACAAGGATCACTCTGGCTGTTATGTGAATAAGGGATGACTGAGTTGAGCCTCAAATTTTGAACTGTAGCAATGCAAGTGAAAGGGGAGGATGAGGACAGGGAAGATAGCGTGAGCTGGGGACTTATTGCAATAATACAGATGAGAGAAGATGGAGTCTTGGACCAGAATGGTAGCAGCAGAAGATGTGAGAAATGATCCGATCCTGATTATGTTTTGAAGGGAGAATCAAGACATTTCCTCACGAATTAGATATGAGATATGAGAGAAGAAGAGGACTCACAAATCACTCCGAGGATTTTGGCCACAGCAATTGGAAGAATGCTGCCATTATCTAAGAGGGGGAAGAATGTGAATGAAGCTGGTTTTAGGAGGAAATTGGAAGTTAGATTTCAGACAGGTTACATTTGAGATGCCTACTAGACTTCTAAGTAGAGATATTAAGTAGACAGTTGTATACGAGTCTGGAACTGGGGGATAATGTATGGACTGGAGATAGAAATATGGGGGTACTTAGCATAAAAATGTTATTTAAAAATAATGAAACTGGGGCCGGCCTGTGGCTCACTCGGGAGAGTGCGGTGCTGATAACACCAAGGCTCAATTATATACGCTCAGTTCCCTCAGAGTTCTCACCCAGTTTCATTATTTTTTTATTTTTATTTTTTAAAAGATGACCAGTAAGGGGATCTTACCCCTTGACTTGGTGTTGTCAGCACCACGCTCTCCAAGTGAGCTAACCGGCCATCCCTATACGGGATCTGAACCTGTGGCCTTGGTGTTATCAGCACCACGCTCTCCCGAGTGAGCCACGGGTTGGCCCTTGAAAAGGGTATCTCAGTGAGATAAGAAAACTAGGAGAGTGTGGTGTCCTCAAGTTAAGTAAAGAAAGTGTTTCAAGAAGAGGTTGATCCTCAGTGTTAAATGCCGCTGAGGGATCAATATGAGGAATGAGAATGGGCCTTTGAATTTAGCAACATAGAGTTAATTATTGACCTTGACAAGTACATTCAGTGGTGTGGTGGGGGTAAAATTCTGACTAGAGCAGGTTTAGAAGAAAATGGGAGTGAATCAGTTCTTTATTTTGAAAATCGGTAAATAAAGGGGAAAAAATCAAACATTTATCCTCTTTTCCTCAAGGTAACCGAACAGTTAATGAGAAGTTTCTTCTTATAGACATAGTCAGCTATCAAATAAGGAAGGAATGATAAAATATCATCATTTTGCAGCTCCTGATGAATGAATGAATCTTGACAATGCTTATGAATGGCATTATGAAAAGACATTATATACATCTGAATAAAAAGGAACCTGAATCTGATTAAGCCTCTAGATCTAACTCTCAACTTACAAACACCACAGGGACAGAGGAACCCTTTCAGCAACACCACAGGGACGCAATCAGTAAAATCATCTATGGGAAACTCTACAGGAAAAATGGTCTGGTTTCTTCAACAAAAACACTGCAAAAATGAAAAAAAGAGATGGAGGGAGAAACCTATAAATTAAAAGAGATTTAAAAGGTAAATCAACAAATTACAATGAATGACCCTTATTTATAACTTGATTCAAACAAATAAATTGAAAAAAAATGACATTTTAAATGATTGAAAATTTGAATACTGATCAGATACTAATTATATTAAAACATCATTGTTTCTTTCTCTTTTTTTTTTGATGTAATATAGCATTGTGGGTTTTGTACAGCGTTTCTATCTTTTAGAGGTGTATACTAAAATATCTACAGATGAAATGTATGTCTGGGATTTTTTCAAAAACAATTCAGAAGAAGAGGGGGAGATAAAACAAGATTGGCTATAAATTGATAATTATTGATAGTCAAGTGATGGACACATGGGGGATACACTAAACCACATTTTCTTCTGTGGATGTTTGAAACTTTCTATAATAAAAAATTTTTTTAATGTTTTTTGAGGAGTTTTGCTATAAAGGGAATCAGAGAAATGAGTCAGTGGCTGGCACCATTTTATTTAATCCTCAACAAAAACTTTTTGAAATAGGTGCCATAATTATCATCCCCATTTTACAGATACAGAGACTAAGATATAGGAAAGTTAAGTAACTTGTGCAAGAATACAGTAAATGGCAGAGCTGGGATACAAAACCAGGTAGTTTGGCTTTAGAGCTCTCACTCTTAACTACTATACTATGCTCGCTACATTAAACATAGGGGAATGAGATGATCAGCTTTGCATATTAGGTTGCTTTGACAGACTTGTGGGAGACAAAATTGGAGGCAAGAGGACCAATTAGGAGACTACTACAATAGGCTAGATAGGAGATGATGGTGACCTGAACCAGTGCAGTCACAGTCAAAATGAAAGAAGTGGGAGAATTGCAAAGATCTATGGAGGTAACCTTGACCAGTAGATCTTGAAAAGGTGAGGAGAACAAAAACGAGGAAGGCATCAAATATGGATCTCAGATTTATAGCTTGGTTTAGTGAAACAGCTGAGAAAGAGAAGACAAGAGGAAAGCAGGTGAGGTGAGAAATGAGTTTATTTGGGAAATATTAAATGTCCCAGTGCTCCCTATAGGAGTAAGAATCAGAATTGAGATCACCTCCATGTATTGGCAGAGTTTGCCTCACTGGTAAATATCTTGTTAGTAACTACAAGTGATGGGATCCTGACTGAGGAAGGTGAGCATTATTTTCCCCAGATGCCCCCCTCAAACATAAAAGAGGCAAACATGGTGCCTCCAGATTCTGGCCTAAATACCTGGTTTCTGAGTCCAATTTCCCCAGGGCCACCCTCTTTTCCATTCAATATACATGGTTCTACCCAGGTCTTGGCTTCAGCCCTAGGTAAGTATCACATGGTAAAAGGATACAAGCTTGGAAGTTGGACAAGTTTCATGTACAGAGTCTGAGGTTCAAGGAGGGTGACACACCACTTACTAGCTGTGTAACATTGGGTACATTTACTTAACATTTCTGGATCTTGTTTTCCCCAGTTTGAAAGGAGGATAATGATACCTGTTCCATGAGGTTAAAATAAGTGATTGGAAGTAAAGACCCTAACAGAGTTTCTGCCCTAACAGAGGCAATTGGGTGCTCAAAAAATATCAGTTTCATACCCCATACCCTTTGTGAGATTCTTGGGATGTGGTATCACCAACCCCTGGTGGTGCTCATGAGTCATATTATACGTCTGAGCAGAGCAGGGACAGCAGAATTTTAAGTCCTTACCCAATACAGGTACATTCCATCCTGGTCTAGGAATACCTTCACCCCCATTTGAGGTGCATAAAGCCACTAGGCAAGGCTTTCCCAGGACTCCAAGATTGTCTCATACACTGCTTCAGCTGATAGCCTCACAGTGGTAACCTACTGGGGTCTTCAGCACCAAGAGCACGGACAGCTCCTTCCCCAGGCCTGCCTTACTTAATTCTAATTCTGGAACCTGGCCTCTGCCCGTGGTTCTGATAAAGATTTCCTTGCCTTTCTTGCTCTTCTTGTCACAGCCTTTAGCACCCAGGTCAGAGTCCAAAGATTTGGTGTACTTTAAAGTACCTGATTCCAAAATAAGCAAGATCAGACAACATTTTTTATTTATTTTTATTTTTTTGGTTGTTGGTGAGTACGGGGATCTGAACCCTTGACCTTGGTGTTATAACACCACGCTCTAACCAATTGAGTTAACCGGCCAGCCCGACAAAATTTTTAAAAACCTGCTCAGATAAATTAGTTTTCTAAGCCTGTATCACTGATTTCAACTTTTTAGGAAATGTTGCATTGTTATCTATTGAGGCTGATTCTGACAGAAAGTTTATGTTTTGCAAACAGTATAACTTTTTAAAGTTTTTTAATGAGCCCCTACTGGGTTGAAATTAATGTTTTTATAGTTGAAGTCTCCCTGGCTTTGTTTTCCATGACTTGGGAAAATGCTTATGCAGCTGCCTCAGCTTTTCACAAATTATCAAGGGATTAAGGGCATATTTGGGGGGACTTGGTCTTCTGGCCCTATTTTGTGATTATGTAGCTTATATAATTCTCTCTATTTTCCCCCAGAGAGAGGCAGGGTCTATGGAAGGAGGAGAATAATAACCGTTGCCATTGGGAGCAGGTTTTTATCATTTAAAGGAAGTGAACTGAAGCATATATAAAGTAACAAATAGAGTAGATTCTTAAATTTTGACATATAAAGCCAAAATATCAAAAGCTGCAAGTTATCTTTAGATCTCCTTAAATTGGGGTCTTTCTTCTCTAAATTGGATCCTGTGTTGACATCAAACTTCTGGTATCAGGTTGCCCTGAGGAAAAGCCCCAATTAAGTGTTTCTTAAGAGTACTCAACCAACCCCATTTCTGGAAGGCTAGGAAAGTGAGTCAGCATTTACTGCATAACTATCATGAACCCAAGTCTTGGTCAGATGCATTACATGTGTTATCTCAAGGAGTCCTCACAGCAACCCTGGGAGGTAGGTATTACTATCACCATTTCACAGAGGAGGAAGCTGAGGCTTGAGAAGAAGTCATAGCTTAATAAAGACCATTCAGTTTGCAAGCAGCAGAGCCAAGATTCAAACTCAGGTCAGTCTTAACACCAGATGGTGTTAAGCCACTGTCTGTGGCTTCAGGAACTGCAATAAGGGAAAAGACTGGGTGTGCGACATGGGGTTGCTGGTTCCAGGATGAACATGGAAGGTTCGGGATCATCCTCCACATCTCTGAGCCAGTGCATCTCAAAAATTGTCTTAGAAGCATAAGTGGTGCTAGGATGGTTGCATTAGAATTACCTGGTGGGCACATTAAGAATGCAAATACCTGGACCCCATTCCCAAATATTCTAATTCAGTGGTTGTGTAATAAAGCCCAGGAATCTGAGTGTTAAAAGATTTCTAGGTGGCTCTGATGCACAGATGGATTTGGAAACCACACTGCTCCTGGTTATAAGCCTTAGGGTTCTCCCTACTGCCTTTACTTATAAGACAATCCTCAGGGATTCAGAGCCAATGCATGGTTCTGAAGGAGGAGCTATAGTCCCCGTGGAAGTGATCACAGAGCACTTAGATATTGTTTAGAACAGTGGTTCTCAATCAGAAGGAGTGATGGTATGTGTCAATATCAGGACCACCTTCTCAATCCAACACACTCTCCTCAGTTGAGAATCACTGCATTAGGACTATCCAATAAGCCTAAAAATGAACTTACTGGGGGTAAGAGATAACTGCTCAGGGACCGATGCTAACCACTTCTGTGTTATTACAGAGTAGCCGCTACATTCTCTACCATCTGGTATATCTTCCAGGAGGACTTCTAATTTATCTCCAGGGAACTTCCTATGTGTTTCCCCCATTACACACAACTAGAGGGGGGTTGCACTTGGGGTTTCTCTTTGGGCTTTTCTGGATAGGCAGCTGATGCTTCTTCCTTTGGGGTCTTAGCAATCTGGGACACATTGGCAGCTGCCTGCACACTGAAAGAGATCTGAGGTCAGATGGCCCTGGGTATAAAAGCACATCTATGTGCTGTATGGGTTGTGGGAACTAAGGTGAACTGTGTAAAGGGAGATGCTACTTCTCAGTTCCGATCAATCCTTGCCATGCAGAAATGCAGGCTAAATATTACTCAGAAGATTTGGGTGGAGGGAGAGGTGGGGAGGGAGAGAGAGAGAGAGAGAGCACGCATCAAGGTCAAGAGTTCAGATTCCCATCCGGCTAGTCACAGAAAAAATAAATAAATAAAGAGAGAGAGAGAGGAACCAGATATTAAGATTTCTAAATGCTGGCTCAAATTAAAATTAAAAAATAGCATGTGGGCCAAACAAAAGATTTCTGTAGGCCACATCTGACCAGTTTACAAACTTTGTTATGAACCAAACTCTCAGAAAACAACCTCTTCCTGATTTTTGGTTGGCTTGAGAGCAGGCTTCCACACCTGGCCTTGTCTGCCAAAGTAATCAGTTCCATTTGGAAGCTGCAATACTAAAGCACTTAGTCACTCCACGCTGTGTTGATTTGGCCACCTCTCAGGGTGAAGCTCTTAGTATGGTTCTTGCTTTTAGGGAAAGACATTGAGGGAGAAGGGCTGGGACAGAGCCAGTTCTTACTATCACCAAACGCACTCTGGTAGATTGTTCTAAAGCATCTTACTGACGTGCTGACAGACCTAACAATTTCACTGCTAAAAACCTCTTATACCTTACGGTGGTCCAGACCCCAAAAATCAAATGGCCAAATCAATGCTGTTAGAATTCCAACATTGATACTGGCTCCTTTTCCTCTTGTATTCCAAATCTACAATGGAAAAAGATCACCTCCACTGACAAGCGCTGTGGTCTGCAATTGGAGTAGTTTGGAACTGTCGTTATTGTGCTCTGCTCATCTCGCCAACCCATATTCCGAGTGAGCTAGGGGATTTGACCATTTGTAAAGGAGATTCAACATGCATCTTTACCCTTCACCACCACAAAAGTGATTGCTAATTCATTCACCCTTTCCTTCACTTTCTAAAACCCTTTAGTGTCAGTCTTTTCTGTTGCAAAAAAGTAGTAGAGGAGCAGAATCAGTCAGCAGGGGACAAACATTCTTTTTGCCTTGCAGCTTCTTCCACCAGTCTCTTCTTTCCCACTCTCTGGTGGGTGAGAACTCTGGTGGGTGAATGCCATTCCTGAGAAAGAAAGCCTCAACTAGGTGGGTGGTTCTGTAACAAAAATAGTGGCAGAGACTTGGCTGTTGGAGAAGTATCCAATGCAGTCTTGTGAGATAGATCTTCCTGTCTCTTCAAAAGCAGCTGGGCTCTGGATTCACAGATTAAAGGTGTAATTCCTTTGATAAGGGTCTGTGTGTGTCAAGCTTCCACCCAGAACTAGTGGCTGCCTTGAAGTATATGATAGTTTTCACAAGGATAGAAGAAAGATTTTCAGAATTGCCTGTGGAGCTTATCCAAAATACTCATGCTTGTCCACTCCACCCACCCCAACCCTCTGGTCTCTCCGATTTGGCAGTGGGGTAGGGCATCAACCATATCAAGTTTAGAAAAGCTCCCTAGGTAATTTTGAGTCACTGCCCTTTCCACTCTCAAAATACCCTTGCCTCTAATCCTAATTGAGAGCCATTGAACTGAAAATTACCCAGCCATTTGGGTTACTTTGGGGGTATTGTGGCTATGTGGAGTCTATAAACGAGGTGCCCATTAACACACACACACACACACACACACACACACACACACAACTTGGATTTTAAATAAGATAATGGATGGGATTAGACATGTGCATAATCACCTGAAGGAGACAGGGGTGGCTGCTATGCATGACTGAAAATATTACCATGCCTAAAGAATGTGTCAAACTGAATGGATGGCTAGTGCAGAGGAAAGAGCGAGTTGGTCAGTCAAGAGAACATAGACAAAATAAAGTCACTGAAGCAAGGGTTAGTAGTGCCCATCCCCAAGGGAGCCCCTGTGATCAGGATTTGAACATCATGGACCATTGGCAAAACCATCACGATCACAAGGAGGATTAGTCAGGCTACCCAAGACTGATGTCAGTAGGCATCCATCAACCTATTATCCCTGGTGCTAATTCCTGCTCCTTTAAGCACTCTTCCGACCCCCTGTCTTAAAGGGAGAGAAAGTGCTGGTCTATAATTCTGGTCCTGAGACAGTGGTTTTTCATGGTAAATAGCTTTGGATTGATCATGATTTGGCATCCCATGAAGCTTGATCCCAAGGCCCTGCCTGATATGGCCCAAGCTGACTCTTCAACTTCATCTTAAATCACTAAATGTGACATAATCTGATTTTCTTTTTAAAGGATTGTTTTTTAGGTGAAATTCACATAGCATAAAATTAGCCATTTTAAATGAAAAATTCATGGCATGTATTATATTCACAACGCTCTGCAATCACTACCTCTATCTTCCAAAACATTTTCAACGTCACAAATGGAAACCCTCTACCCATTAAGCAGCTACTTCCTATTCTCCCCTTCCCCCAGCCACTAACAACCACCAATCTTCATTCTGTCTCTATGGACTTGCCTATTGTGGATATTTCATATAAAGGGAATCATGCAATAAATGACCTTTTGTGTCTGGCTACTTTTATTTAGCATAATGTTTTCAAGGTTCATCCACACTGTAGCATGTATCAGTATTTATTCCTTTTTATGGCTGAATAATATTCCATTGTATAAATATACCACAATTTGTTTATCCATTCATCCATGATGGACATTTATTTATTTTTTTAAAAAAGATGACTGGTAGGGCCGGCCCGGTGGTGCACTGCTACAGTGTGCCGCTTGGGAGCACGGCGGCGCTCCCGCCGAGGGTTCGGATCCCACATACAGACCGGTTCCCACTCACTGGCTGAGCGAGGTGCGGGCGCAGCACCGAGGGTTGCGATCCCGTTGCCTGTCCCAGTCTGGTACAGGCGCGACACTGAGGGTTGCGATCCGTTGCCAGACACGAAAAAAGACAAAAAGGAAAAAAAAAAAAAGATGACTGATAAGGGGATCTTAACCCTTGACTTGCTGTTGTCAGCACCACATTCTCCCAAGTGAGCTAACCGGCCATCCCTATATAGGGATCTGAACCCATGGCCTTGGTGTTATCAGCACCACACTCCCCAAGTGAGCCATGGGCCAGTCCCATGATGGACATGTGGGCTGTTTCCATCTTTTGGACATTGTAAACAGTGCTGCTGTGAACATGCATGTACATGTATTTTTCTGAGTACAGTTTTTGATTCTTTTGGGTATATACCTATGAGTGAAAAATTGCTGAGTCATACACTAGTTCTGTGTTTAACTTTTTGAGGAACCACCTATTTTCCACTGTGCCTAAACCATTTGACTTTCCCACCAGTGACATAAAAGGGCTCCAATTTTTCCTCATCCTCATCAACACTTGTTATTATCTTTTTTTTTATTATAGCCGTCCTAGTAGATGTGAGTTGGTACCTAATGGTTTTGATTTGCATTTCCCTAAAGACCACTAATGTTGAGCATCTTTTCATGTGTTTGTTGGCCTTTTGTACGCCTTCTTTGGAGAAATGTCTGTGCATGTCCTTTGTCCATTTTTAAGTTGGGTTGTGTTTCTTTTTACTGTTGAGTTACAAGAGTTCTTTATATTCCAGATAGTGGACCCTTAGCAGATACATAATTTACAAATATTTTCAGCCATTCTGTAAGCTTTTTCTTTCATAATAATTGCCTTTGGTATACAAAAGTGTTAAATTTTGATGAAGTTTAATTTATCTATTTTTTTCTTGTACTGCTAATGCCTTTGTTGTCATATCTAAAAATCCATTGCCAAATGTGAGATCATGAAGATTTATCCCTCTTTTCTTCTAAGAGTCTTAGGGCTTTAGCTCTTATATTTAGGTCATTGGTCCATTTCGAGTTAACTTTTGTTTATGGTGTGAAGTAGAGGTCCAACTTCCTTTATTTGCATGTGGTTATCCAGTATTCCCAGGACCATTTGTTGAAAAGACTATTCTTTCCTCATTGGATGGACTTAGCATCCCTGTCAAAAATCTACTGGCTATAACTGTATGGTTTATTTCTTTTTTTTTTTTCCTTTTTGTCTTTTTTCGTGTCTGGCAATGGATCGCAACCCTCAGTGTCGCACCCGTACCGGACCGGGACCGGCAACGGGATCGCAACCCTCGGTGTTGCGCCCGCACCTCGCTCAGCCAGTGAGCAGGAACCGGTCTGTATGTGGGATCCGAACCCTCGGCGGGAGCGCCGCCATGCTCCCAAGCGGTGCACTGTAGCAGTGCGCCACCGGGCCGGCCCTGTATGGTTTATTTCTGAACTCATAATTCTCTTCCATTGGTCTATATGTCCATCCTTATGCCAGTACCATACTGTCTTGATTACTGTACCTTTGTAGTAAGTTTTGAAATTGGGAAGTGTGAATCTTCCAACTTTGTTCTTCCTTTTCAATATCGTTTTGGCTATTTGAGGCCCTTTGTAATCTCATATGAATTTAAGAATCAGCTTTTCCATTTCAGTAGGAAAGGTCATTAAAATTATGATAGGATGGCATTGAATCACTTTGGGTAGTGTATCAGTCCATTTCTTTTGCTTATAACAAAATACCTGTTACTGGGTGATTTGTAAGAAAATGAAATTTACTGCTTACAGTTTTGGAGGCTGGGAAACCCAAAGTACAAGTAACACATCTGATCAGGGTCTTCCTTGGTGGTGGCTTCAGTGACATAGGGTGTCACATTGTAAGATGGTGGAAGCAGAGAGAAAGAAACTAACCTCCTTATTCACTCTCTTTTTAAAGCCACCAGAACCACTCCTATTATTCCAAGAATGGATTAATCCATTCACAAGGATGCAGTCCTCACAATCCAATCACCTCACCAAGGCCCCACCTTTCAACTACCACAATAGGATTTCCCACCTTCTTCACACTGTTGAAGTGGGGACCAAGCTTCCAACACAGTAAACTTTTAGGGAGACACGATTTAATCCATAATAGGTAGTATTGCCACTTTAATAATATTAAGCCTCCAATCCATAAACTCTTTCCATTGGTACAGATCTTCCTTAAATTTCTTCAGCAATGCTTTATAGTTTTCATTGTGCAAGTCTTTCACCTCCTTGGTTAAATTTATTATTTTTTTTATTAACTGCTGTGTCCCCCAGTAGACAGTGAACTCCATGAGGGCAAGAACCAAATCTGTTTTATTCACTGTTGTATTTTCCCAACACCTAACACACTGTTTGACACATAGTAGGTTATCATTGAGTATTTTTTAATAAATATATCAAAATGCAAGGCCATGTCCAGTGGGTCTATCCTATATAACTGAATTATAACACACTTTCAGATGCATGTTCTTGTATTTTACTTATTATTATTGCATTTTCAGCACTTTTTCTTTTTGTAAGGAGTGAGGTTTTGTATTCAAAATTTGATAAACCATAAAATGCCTCTCACCCTATCTCCTTACTCTCACTTTACTTTTCCACCCATGCCATCTCTGACACAATGGCATGACTTAAATGCTCAGAAAAGTAAGAAAAAGAAAGACCTGCTTCTTCTCAATAACAATAGCTAATATTTATTGAGTGCTAACTGTATGCCACAGATGGTGTAAAATGCTCTATAACATCTCATCTAGTGCTCACAACAAATGCATCATCATAAAGCCTGAAGTTTCATTTTAGTTTTCAGTACTGGTGTCATATACTTTGGAATGTGAGTTTGTCCATGCAGCCAAAGGGAACAGTTGAGATGAGTACATTAATTTGTTTAAGTGAATATATAACAATGCCATTTTTTTAAAGGTGCTGGCTGTGCCAGCATAAAGCCTTGGAGAATCTTGCAATTGGGCAAATGAGTACTTTCAAGTTAAAAAATCCATCAGGCAATAAACATCTACTGAGCCCTACTATATACTTATTGGTAGGGGTAAAACACCAAATAGAGGATATGAGCTTAGCTGCCGAGTTTATGATTTTGATCAGGGCTCTTCTGGAATCAGGCAGCCACAAAACAAAGAATGAAATGGGGGAGGGAGGTCAGAAGGAAGAAAGAAAAGAGAGGAAGGGAAGAAGGGAGGAAGGAAGCAAGGAAAGAAGGATGGAAACCATTTACTGCAGTTTAACCAAGAGACTATTGTGTTTTTCTGTTCAATGGCAAATCATATGTTCAGGAAATAATGGAGAAGGGGAAGGAAATGGGCATTAACGATATTTGGCCTGAAAGTTCCCCAGACTGACGCCAGGCCTCTGAAAATCTAGAACACTATTCAGATAAATCTCTGCCGATCAGTTAAAATTAGCTCGTGAATTGAAGCCTGTTGACCATCCCTGACTGCTAGCTCTTTTGAATGTTTCACCAAAGCGGTGAAACATTGTTAAATGACAATGAAAAGAAAATGATTAACTCCTAGAGCCAATCTTTCTGTAGGGGTTTGGGGAGAGCTGGATCCAGAATGGGGAAGAGTCATCAGACAAGCCCTGAAAATCTGCCCATTTGTGGCCTCTCTCTTCAACTTCCGCTGTTAATCTCAGAGGGGGCCGCTCAAGGCCCTCTATATCTGAACGTGGTTCTAAAGAGCACCCTCCTGAAAAATCGACCCACAGTGATCTATTTTGAGTGCGAAGATCCAGAAGTGGATGCTGTTCTCAGATGAGGGTGCCTTGCTAAAGCAGGAAGCTATGTCAAAAGGACACGGACAATCTCCTCCCATCCTGAGTGTGGGCTGTGCTCCGTTACTTTCTTCCAAAGAAGAAAGTATGGAAGAAGGCGGGTGGGGAGTAACTTTACAATGGAGAAACCTGGCAAACACTACCTAAGCCAGGTTATCAAGGTCAATATCAACAGAGATAAGTCACCTTGATAGCATGTGGCCTTGATATGATGTGTTTGGAATACATCAGCATAAAGCCTGAAGCATTGTTTTATTTTTCAGTACTAGTGTCATATGCTTTGGAATGTGAGTTTATACATGCAGCCAAAGGGAACAGTTGAGATGGGTATATTAATTTATTTAAGTGAATATATAACAATGCCATTTTTTCACCTCCATGGCCTTCCTACCAAAAAACCCATAGCCCCAGTCTAACCATGAGAAAAATATCAGACAAGCCTAAATTGAGGGACATTTTACAAAATACCTTACCATTACCACTCAAAACCTTTGTGATCATCAAGGACAAGAAAAGTCTGAGAAAGTGGGACAGCCCAGAGGAGGCTAAGGTGATACGACAATGAAATGTACTGCACTATCCTGAATGGGCTGCTGGAAAAGAAAAGTAACATTAGAAAAAAACTAGTGAACTCTGATAGAGTGCGGAGTTTAGTTAATGTTAATGTACCAATGTACCAATGCTGGTTCCTTACCTGTGACAAAAGTACCATAGTAATGTAAGATGTTAACAATAGGGGAAACTGGGGGAAGGGTATGTGGGAACTCTGAACTCTCTTTGCAACTTTTTCTGTAAATCTAAAACTCTTCTATAATAAAAAGCTTATGAATAAAAAAGGGTGTAGAAATTGGGGCAAATGCAGAGATGACACATACCAGCTCTGTCGTCCCCACACGATGCCCCTGGCATCTCTTAAAAGACATATCCAAGACATTGCTGCCTTCTGCAAAGCACTGGGCACCCAGGTCTCCATAATGGCTCTGAAGGAAATTGGCTACTGCCAAAGGAGAAACTTTTGGAAGGTAAGCAGACATGGGTATAAATCCAAGCCTAGTCGCTTGACACCTGGAGTGGAAGTTTAGTCTTCTAGAATTCTGATTTGGCAAGAAATTTAGTTGTTTTCCTCATTTTTGTAGAGCAAGAAACGAGGGTCCAGTGAAATTGAGCAACTTATTTAAGGGCCAGTTAGTGGCTTCAGACATATTTCTCCACAATGGTAATTTTTCATTGTCAGTAGAATCTCTCTCCATCCCCACCCCCTTCTTAATGGACTCTGACCTAAAACTTTAATATAGAGAACAGACAGGAGGATGGCTGTTCTGGCTGAGGAAAAGGGTGGGAGCCTCAGCTCTACCTGTACATTTACCCTTTTATTTTATTTTATAGCCTCAGCTCTATCTGTACATTCACCCTTCCGATAGGGCCCCTGGGAGTGTCTATGGAATTCTTGGGAGCAGAGTTTAAAATCTACTCTTCTACAACATCACTTTAAGGCTGCATATTATTCCAGTACAGTGTTACTCCGTAATTTACATAACCGATCCCCAATGGCTGGACATTTCATTTGTTCCAACTTTTTATTTTTGTAAAGAATGCTAAATGAACATTCATCTTTGCACCTATCTCTGATTATTTTATTATATGGAATTTTGGGATCAAAAGGTATTTTAATGCTTTTAAGGAGTATTAACAAATCATTCTCCAAAATGGCTATAAAAATGTACAGTCCTAGCAGCAGTATTTATGAGTGGCTCATTTGGCTATAACAATCAACACTGGCATTTCATATTATTTTTCATCTGGCCAATCTGATGCGGAAAAAATGGAATCTAACTATCATTCAAATTTGCATTTCTTTGATTACTACCATGGTTAAACTTATGAGTTGAATTTCATTGGCTATTTAAATATCTTCATTTGTGTTCTTTGCCCATTTTTTTTTTATTTGGAAAAAATTGTTGGTTTTTGGGTTTTTTATTTTGTAAAATTTCTTCATAAATTAAGACTATTAACTCTATCATATAAATAAAAAATTTTAGTGTTAACTGTTTTAATTTGTTTATTTATAATTTTTTAATATTTATGTATTCAAAACTAGCAATCTTTTTCTTTATACTTCCTGCCTTTTTGTCTTATGTTTAGAAATGTCTTCCCTATCACATATGTTTTCTTCTAGTGGTAATTCTTCCGTGGTGTGAGTGTTAATACTTCTTTAGTGAGAAATATTGTAGTGTTGGAGTTAAGAATAAAAGCTGTAGGGCCGGCCCGGTGGCGCAATGGATAGTGTGCCGCTTGGGAAGCGCGGCGGCGCTCCCGCCCGAGGGTGCGGATCCCACATACAGACTGGTTCCCGCTCACTGGCTGAGCGAGGAGCGGAAGCAACACCGAGGGTTGCAATCCCGTTGCCCGTCCCTGGTCCGGTACGGGGGCAACACTGAGGGTTGTGATCCGTTGCCGGACACGGAAAAAGACAAAAGACAAAA
>NW_007728014.1:196307-212645 GCF_000696425.1 Galeopterus variegatus | reverse complement strand
AAAAAAAAAAAAAAAAAAAAAAAAAAAAAAAAAAAAAAAAGCTGTAGAGTACAAAGTTTCAGTTAGACAGGAGGAATAAGTTTTTGAAATCTACTGCTGCACAGCAGGGTGACTATAGTTAATAATAATGTATAATATACTTCAAAATTGCTAAGAGAGTAAATTAATTTTTTTATATTGTAATTTATTCTTTTTTTAAAA
Source organism: Galeopterus variegatus (assembly GCF_000696425.1). Lineage (NCBI taxonomy): Eukaryota > Metazoa > Chordata > Mammalia > Dermoptera > Cynocephalidae > Galeopterus > Galeopterus variegatus. Next base: position 212,444 of record NW_007728014.1, on the reverse strand, counting down.
TCATAATTGATTATACATATTTTGGGGATTCAATGTTGGCATATGTTGATCAAATCAATGTTATTAGTATGCATATTGTTACAAATTGTACTTATTTCTTATGCCTATTGTCCAGTCTCTCCCTATCCACTTCTCCCTCCCCTCTCCCACCACTGATAACCCTAGATTTCTTCTCTCCCTCTGAAAAAGTAATGGTTACTCCATTGATTTGTTGCCTAGATGATCTGTCCAATGCTGAGAGGTGTGTTCAGGTCTCCTAGTATTATCATAGAGCAGATGCTTCTTCTGTCACTCTGGGATGGGCTTTGTGGAAAGGGACATCCTATTCTTTTCTTTGGTCTTTGCTGGTGACTCTCCTTGTGTCAATGCACTCCAGTGGCTGGCAGACCATCTGCGTGGTGGTTGTGAGGTCTAGCCACTTTCGTGGCAGCTGTGGTTATTGTGGTGGCTGTGGTGGGCCACCAAAATGGAGGTGATGTTTTTGGCTTACGCCTTGTTGCTGGCAGTGTGCCTGGTCGTAGGCAGGGGGTCCTGTCCCCGACTCCATACGCTGCACCCCCAGGTGTGGCCCTGAGGCACTGGTGGTGTGCCTGGGCCGGAATAACTTTTTGTCCTTTAGCTTACTTCTAAAATGGAGAAACTTCCTGTGGGAACCAGTACTTGAGTTGTGTTGTTGAGCTAAATTGCTGCTTTGCTGCTGTTTCCCTAGGGAAGGCTTTTTGTGTAGCTCAGGGTTTAATGGTTGACCATATAGGTACTTCTGGCTCTCCAGAGACCTGGTGTACCTGGGTTGTGTAGAAACGCTGATCTGGGCCTGAATCTTTTCATCAAACTGCACCCCATGCAATTCTATAATCCTGACCAGTCTCCTCTGAGTGGTCCTTTGCTGATTGGGGGGGTGGATCGGCTGTCCCAGTGTTCTAGTAGGCCTGTCTTCCCCACTGCCCATGCTCCAAACACTTCCCATAGGACAGGCCCTGTGCTGGTCCCTTGCAATGACTCCCTGGCCTCTGAATGTCCCCTTTTTCAGCTGTTCTGGTTTCTCACTCTTGCATGGGTCCATGGGAACCCTATTAGTGGTCTTGCTGTCCTGGGGGCCACCAAGGTCCTCTTCTCCCCTGCTGCCTCCAAGCAACTTCATCCGAAGGCCAGAGCTGTGGCTTCTGCCAACTCCTGCTCCATGTGCTCAGCAGCTCCCGCCTTAAAGCGGCTGCGGACCAAAATAAATTTTTAAAAAAGAATAACACATACACACACAAAGTAAAAGCTATAGGATTAGTTGGCCCTGGGTTTGAATATCAACTCCCTTGACTTAGTAACTGTGAGATCTTGATCAACTGAAATTATTTGAGCCTCAATTTACTCATCTGAAAAAAGAAATCAAATTAATAGTACCAACCTTACGGAATTATCATAATTCTCAGGTTAGTTAATGCTTATAACATGCTTGGCATCAGGTCTGGTACATAGTAAACAGTAATATGAGTTACTATTGGATTCATCTTTGTTTATTTTGGTATGTGGTGTGATAACAGGAATTTGTGTTTTCTTTTCACCCCAGATTTTTAACCAGTTTGTCCCAGCATTCTCTGAATGATTCGTCATTTCCTAATTCATTAGAAAAATGTCACATTCATAAAATAATACCCATACATACTTTTTATTTGTTATGGGTTTTCTGTTTTGTTTCATTGATTCACCCGTTTATTCTTGCACAATAGTACAAGTATTCCCATGGTATTATCCTTTATATTTCCATGGTTGTGTTTGGTCAAAATTATTTATTTATTTATTTATTGGAGTGGCTGGCCAGTATGGGGATCCGAACCCTTAACCGTGGTTTTATAACACTGGGCTGTAATGAACTGAGCTAACCAGCCAGCCCTGATCTGAGTTTTCAAGGATGAAACAGAGGTAGTAAAGCAGAAAGAAGGTGAGGGTAGGAGGGGGCGCAGGGGGAAGGCCCTCTAGGAAGGGGAACAGAATGTGAGCAGATATGTCAATTTATGGGAAAGAACAACCCATTAAATATGGAAGGAGGGGGTGAGGGCGGTGGGTGGGATGGACTGCGGTATATAAGAACATTTGCCTAAAATAACTCCAGGACATTTAAAGGGCAACTTCACTGCCTAAATTCTAGCTGATGTCCTTTCTACTCCTTGAAGCTTTTCAGCACACCCCATTCTGTGAAGATTTTGTCAGTACAGATTACTGAGGAAGACTCCTGTGATATTTTGTGAAATCTCTTGTTCATTTTTATTTACTTTCCATTCCTATTCCCTGAGGTAGCTTCTAAATACACTTACTTGCCAGGTAATCCTCTAGGTACTAAGATACAGAATAAACAGAACAAAGACCTTAACCTCATAGAGCTTATAGTTTTAGTAGAGAGAGATGGATTTTTAAAATTAGCAATTAGGGCCAGCCTGTGGCTCACTCGGGAGAGTGCGGTGCTCATAACACCAAGGCCACAGGTTCAGATCCCATATAGGGATGGCCGGTTTGCTCACTGGGTGAGCGTGGTGCTGACAACACCAAGTCAAGGGTTAAGATCCCCTTACCGGTCATCTTTTTGAAAAAAATAAAAATAAAAAAAAAATAAAGAAAATTAGCAATTAATTATGTAGTTTTCTAGATGGCAATGAAGGATGGTTTGGAGAAAAATAAATCAGTACCAGAGGGATAAGTATAAGTACTTACTATATTGTGTTATAATCAACTGTGCCTCACTCTTTTCCACTAGACTGAGTGCTTTTTGAGGGCATAGATTTGGTTTTATTAATCCCTGTAGCTTACTGGCCCAGTGCCTGGAATAGAGTATGTGTTTAATAAAAATAGAGAAGGAGTATAGGTTCAACCTGGAGTGAGGCCGCCTTGTCCAAATCCAATCTCTGTTACTTACTAAAAGCATGTCCTTGGGCAAGGTACTTGGTTCTCTATGCTTTAGTTTTCTTATATTAAAAATGAAGACAACGATAATACCTTCCTCATAGGGTTGCTGGGAAGATTAAATGAGATAATATATTAAAACACTTAAAATAGTCCACCAGCATAGGTAGCACTCAATAAATGATAACTTATTAAATAGTTAACTATGATCTGAATACATTCTAACGATGTGAACCTTAGTGCAATGAAAATAATTTATTGTTGGTTGAAAATTTTGCTAGTGCTAGGATAGGTCTTCAGATGAACCATTTTCTGAATTTACACCAGCATATCACGGAGCCCAAATGTGGCCTGAGATGTTTACCCAGAATATGAAGGCATGAGCAGCTGACACAGCCCCTGGCTGTCCTTTTGTGACCCTCACATCCCACTTTGCATCCAGCGTCTCACCAGAATGGAGCCTCTCTGCCTTGTTACTAGGTTTGGGAACACAGTGTCAAAATAGGATTGTCCATTCGAATTCCCATACCAGCCAGCCACACACACAAAAAAAGTAGGATTGTCCAGATTTATTTGGTAATAACATGTTTTGACAGTACTTAGCCTACAGGCTATGTACATTTTCATCATCTTTTCTCAGTGAAGGGATTGCCTGGAGCTACGTCATGTGTCTAGAAATACTGCCTTCTCAATTGCCAACACAGTAAAAGAGTCATTTCTTAAATTTGTCTGGGATGCTGTAGTTTGCAAAGCACTCTTCTATCCATTATTATTCAATCTGCAAGCAAATACTCCAGAGAGGCAAGGCACGGTGACCATTTCCACTGAGCATCTATGAAAACAGAGGCTTATAAGGCTAAGCCTCAGCCAAGTTGGCTGAGCTTCTTCTCATTCAGAATTTTGTCTCTATGCCCTAAACCAGGCTTCCCACAAATCCTGGGTTCCCCCCAAATATTCAACATGTTGATTTGGTCAGTTTATTCTGGTATTTCTCCATCTCCATATTTTTTCAACTTGTCCAAAACTTCCCCATGTTTAGAGCCACAAAATTGATAATTATACTTTCTTCAGGTAGGGTAAGGCTAACCTCAATCCACTACAGCAGCGTGGGCCCTCTGCACCCTGTCCTTTGCAGTCTCTGATACAGGTGCCAACACGCCTGGTTGTAGGATGGAGGCTGGAATTCTGAAGTGACTCCAGGCTCATAGTGGTGTGTGGAAGATTAAGATAAATTTGCTAACTTATTAAACTAAGTAAAGAAAGTAAATAATCATCCTCATTAAACAACAATATAAGGACATTTCACACCAAAAAGGTGAGAGAGATTGAATCTCAGAATAAGGGACAGTACAGTTAGCTTTATGAAGAACTCACAAATTATCCTTATTCTTGTTCTGTGTGAAACACTGCATCAGGCACTTGCTCTGGGGCTGGTATTTGGAATCGCTACTCTGGGAGTTAAAACATCATTTTTACACTTTTTGGCTTGGTATCCTTGACTCCTGCTGTGTTCAGTGTTGGAGAATTAAAGGCCTAAGAAGACTAACAATAAAGGTTTGCTGCACATCTGAGTCGAAGCCAAGACTTGTGAATCATTCTTTCTGGATATACTATTAAAAGCAGTGAATGTGATATAATTAGGTATCATTTGGAACAGTGCATTTGTTTTTGTAGTGGTTGGGACAACATGTTAATCCCAGGAAGTCTTAGCCAGGGAATAATTATGGAATCTGCTGTCAGCAGAGGGTAGCACCTGATTGGATGTCACATGTTATTGCAACCCATGGTGAAGTTGTCATCTATAAATGAGATGCTGACCTTCGTATGTAACCAATACCCACTTTAAAAAGTGAATATTTGGGCTGACATTATAAGTGTCATTATAAAGTCAAAAGCATTTTACTAAGAGAAGGAAAGGAATGGAGAGAGTAATATTTTTTGAGTGTCTACCATGTGTCAGACACATGGAAGCAAAAACAACACCATTCACAATAACCTTGAAAACTAAAGTAGTTATCCTTATTTTATAAGTTAGGAAATTGTTAGAAGATAGAGAACTTGAGCAAGGTCACATAGCTAGAAAGTGGCAGAGTTCAAGTCTATTTGACTTCAAAACTGTGCTCTCTATATAATATTACTAGAGAAGAGAGAATTAAGACCTAGAGTCACAACATCTTTTGGCATGGTGAAATGTAAACCATTGGAATTAAAAATACTTTCAGGTTAAATCTAGAGTGGAAGGTAGTTCTTGAACTTGATAAAGATCATCTATGAAAAACCAATCAATAACAGCATTCCTAGAGCTGAAAGACTGAAAACTGTTTTATAAGATTGGGAACAAAGCAAGGAAGTTTTGCTCTCATCACTTCTATTCAACAGTTCATTGAAGGTCCTAACCAGAGTAATAAGTCAAGAAAAATAAATAAAAGACCTAAGTATTGGAAATGAAGAAGTAAAACTGTTTTTACCTACAGGTTAATAAGATTAGAGAATCCTCAAGAATTTAGGAAAAAAAGCTACTAGAACAAATAAATGAATTTAGCAAGGCCACAAAATACAAAGTCAATATTATAAAAATCAAGTGTATGTCTATATACCAACAACAAACAGAAGATGAAATTTTAAAACAAATACCATTTACAATAACATTTGAAATCTTGAAATACTTCCAGAAATGTAACAGAATATTTTCAAGACCTATACACTGAAAAGTACAAAACATTTCTTGGGAGAATTAAAGAAAGCCCAAATATATGGAGAGATATACTGTGTTTATGGGCTGGAAGACTCAATATTGTTAATATGTCAATTCTCCTCAAATTGATCTATAAACTCAATGAAATATAAGTCAAAATCCCAGAAGGCTTTTTTTGGGGTAGAAATTGATAAATGGATTCTAAAATCTACACATAAGTGCAAATGATCTAGAATACCAAAATAATTTTTTTAAAAACAGAAGAAAGTTGAAGGACTTATATTCCCTGATTTCAAGATGTACTATAAAGCTAGATTGAGCAAGACAATGTGTATTGACATAAGGACAGATATATAGTTCAATGGAACAAAACAGAGTGTACAGAAAAAGACTTAAATGCATTTGGTTTTGTTTGTTTATTTATTTATTTATTTTCAAGTTTATTTATTAATATTATTTTTTTTACATTCTAAGATGTTATTGCAGAGCAGTTGGTGAGAGGGGGTAGAGGAGAAGGGGAAAGGAAACAGGGTGGGAGGAGGGAGGAAGGGGGTGTGGTTGAAGCTGGTGGCACCCCCCTCTTTCCTGCACTGGAGACAATGGGGCTTCCAGCAGAGGCTTGGTCATTGCTGGGCTGGATGCAGATGTCAGGGGGTGCATATAAGTCCTCAGTCCCCCACTGCCCCAGCTCCAGAGCCCAGAGTACTTCCTGAAGCAGCCTGGTGGATGTTGCTGGGCTGGTTGTAGGTGGCGAGGGGGCATGGCTGAGGCTCCTAGCCTTCCCTGCTCCCTGCTTGAGATCCCAGAGGGCTTCTAGTCCTTCCACATTTTATAGATGTTTTGGGGGGTATTAGACCTTTACCAGTTAATATAAAACTTTGTGTCTGATCTGTGGGTATTTTGTTTTTTTCTTTCAGTTCTTTTTTTGTTTTTTTTTAAAGATGACCGGTAAGGGGATCTTAACCCTTGACTTGGTGTTGTCAGCACCACGCTCTCCCAAGTGAGCCACAGGCTGGCCCCTTTCTTTCAGTTTTATGCTGGATTATTTGCTGTTTCTTTGCTTACTTCTAAAATGTAGGATCTTCCTGTGGGAACCATCACTTGAGCCCTGTAGTTGAGCTAAATTGCTGTTTTGTTGCTGATACCCTGGGGAAGGCTTTTTGTGCAGCTCAAGGTTTAATTGTTGACTTCCAGATCTTGTGAATTCCAATACACCTGGGTTGTGTGGAAACTCTGGTCTGGGCCTGAGCCTTTTCAGCAAACTGCACCCCCTGCAAATCTGTATTCCTGAACAGTCTCCACTGAGTGGTCCTGCACTGATTGGAGGGCAGATCAGCTGTCCATGATATACCCCAATGCTCCACCACTGCCCACACTCCAAACACTTCCCATAGCACAGGCGGTGCACTGATCCCTTGCAATGACTCAACAGCCTCTGAGTGCCTCCTTTTTTCAGTTGTTGTGGCTCCTCACTCCTATGTGGGTCCACAGGAACCCTATTGGTGGTTTTGCTGGCCTAAGGGCCACCAAGGACCTCTTCTCCAGTGCCACATCCAAGCAACTTCATCCGAAGGGCACAGCTGTGGCTTTTGCCAGCTCTGGCTCCAGCACTCACCAAGCTCACCAGCTTGGAAGCAGCTGGGGCTTGAAACAGTCCAAGCAGTTCTTTCTTTCTCTCATTGTGGCTTCTCCTGCCTTCATGAGCTCTGTAGGTCTCTCCTTCTCTTCCCCTGAGCTCTAGTGGCCTCAGCTTGGCTGCTGTTGCTTTTTAATAGTTGTAAGCTGGTTGACTTGTGGGAGAGAGTGACACTGGGGACAGTCTATTCTATCATCTTGACCAGAAGTCTCAACCTAAACATTTGGTCAAATGATTTTTCAACAAAGGTGCTAAGGTGTAATGAAGAAAAGATAATCTTTTCAACAAATGATGCTGGAACAACTGGATATCTAAATAGAGGAGAAAAACTTTGACTATTACCTCACACCATACACAAAAATACTCTAAATGAATCATAGACTTAAATGTAAAAGCTAAAAATATAAGAAAAAATCCTTATGACCTTAGGGTAGGCAAAGATTTCTTAGGACATAAAACCACTAGTGCTTCCAGTCAAGATGGCAGAATAGACGGTCCCCAGTGTCACTCTCTCCCAATTTACAGCTATAAAAAAGCAATGACAGCCAAGCTGGGGCCGCTAGAGCTCAGGGGAAGAGGACAAGAGACCTACAGAGTTCATGAAGGCAGGAGAAGCCACAACGAGAGAAAGATAAAACTGCTTGGAACATTTTGTGCTGTGGCCGCTTTAAGGTTGGAACTGCTGAGAGCATAGAGCAGGAGCCGGCAAAAGCCAAAGCTGTGCCCTTCCGATGAAGCTGCTTGGAGGTGGCAGGGGAGAAGAGAGCCTTTCTGGCCCCCAGGACAGCAAGACCACTAATAGGATTCCCATGGACCCATGCAGGAGCAAGGAACCAGAACAGCTGAAAAAGGGGAGCTATTCAGAGGCCAGTGAGTCATTGCAAGGGACCGATGCACAGCCCATCCCACAGGATGTGTTTGCAGCAAGGTTGGTGGGGGAACTCTCCGGGGGAACACTGGGGCCCAGCAAGGACAGCTGATCTGCCCCCCAATCAGCATAGGACTACTCAAAGGAGACTGGTCAGGAATATAGAATTGCATGGAGTACAGTTTGACAAAAAGACTCACGCCCAGATCAGAGTTTCTACACAACCCAGGTGCACTGGGTCTCTGGAGAGTAGGAAGTACCTATAAAGTTAACCATTATAGCCTGAGCTGCACAGAAAGCCTTCCCTAGGAAGCAGCAGCAAGGCAGCAATTTAGCTCAACCACAGAGCTCAAGTACTGGTCCCAACAGGAAGTTCCCCCGCTTCAGAAGTAAGCAAAGGACAAAAAATTAGTTCAAGGTCAGGCACACCACCAGTTCCTCACAGCCTGCCTGGGGACCCGAGGCAGGGATCCAGGGACCGGACCTCCCTCCCACAATCAGGCACAATGCCAGCACCAAGGAGCATGCCAAAAACATCACCTCCATGTGTGTGGCCCACCACAGCCACCACAGTAACCATGGCTGCTGCAAAAGGGGCTAGATGCCACAACCACCACGCAGATGGTCCACTAGCCACTGGAGTACATTGACACAAGGAGAGTCACCAGCAGAGACCAAAGAAAAGAAGAGGATGTCTCTCTCCACAAAGCCCATCCCAGAGTGACAGAAGCAGCATCTGCTCTATGATAGTATTATGGGACCTGAACACACCTCTCAGTATTGGACAGATCATCTAGGCAACAAATCAACAGAGTAACCATTACTCTTTCAGAACGAGAGAAGAAATCTAGGGTAATTAGAGGGGAAAGGGGGGAAGAAGAGGGGGATGGGGAGAGATTGGACAAGGGGCATAAAGAATAAGTATGATTTGGGCCGGCCCGTGGCTCACTCGGGAGAGTGCGGTGCTGACAACACCAAGGCCCCGGGTTCGGATCCCATATAGGGATGGCCAGTTCGCTCACTGGCTGAGCGTGGTGCTGACAACACCAAGTCAAGGGTTAAGATCGCCTTACCGGTCATCTTTTAAAAAAAAAAAATTTAAAAAAAAAAAAAAAAGAATAAGTATGATTTGTAACAATATATATGCTAGTAATATTGATTTGATCAACATATGTCAATGTTGAACCCCAAAAATCTGTGTAATCAATTTTGAGTCAGTAAAAATTTTTTAAAAGACCCACTAGCAATAAAATTAAAAATTAATAAATTGTACTTTATCAAAATTTAAAACTACTACTCTCCAGAACACATAGTTAAAAGAACAAAAACGCAACCCATAGAAGGGGAGAAAATATCCACAATATTTATATCTGACAAAGGACTCAAATACAGACAGTATGAAGAACACATACACTAAATTTTTTGAAAAGGGCAAAATATTTGAATGGGCACTTCATGAAAGAAGGTATACAAATGACCAAGGAGAACATGAAAATTATGTTTATCATCATAAGTAATAGGAGAAATACAAATTAAAAACACAAAGTCATACCACTACACCACTACATACCCAGAAGAAAGCCTAAAATTAAAAAGACTACAGTCCCAAGTGTTGGTGAGGATGAGAACTAGAACTCATACATTGCTGTTGGGAATGTAAAGTGATACAATCACTTTAGGAAATAGTTCAGCTGTGTCTTGTAAGGTTTATATTATGACACAGCAATCCTATTTTTAGGTCTTTACTCAAGAGAAATGAAAACATATGTCCACACAAAAACCTGTACATGCCTGTTTACAGCAGCTTTATTCATAATCACCAAAAGCTGGAAGCAATCCCAGTGGACATCAACTGGTGGATGAATAAATAAATTTATCTATACAGTGGAATACTACTCAGCAATAGAAAGATTTACTGATACACATAACAACACAAGTGAATCTCAAAAACATTCTGAGTGAAAGAAGCCTTAAATGAGAGCACGTACTGCATAATTTCATTTGCTGTATATGAAATTCTAGAACAGGCAAAACTATAGTAATGGGAAGCAAATACGTGATTACCTGTGGTGGAGGATGGGAGGGATTGACCAGAAGAGACAAGGATAGAAATGTACAAGGATAGGGTCGTTATTACATGAGTATATATGTTTGTCAAAACTTATTGAATGTGGCTGTAAATTACAGGTCAATAAAGTTGATTTAATAAATAAAAATAAGGGGCTGGCTAGTTAGCTCAGTTGGTTAGAATGTAGCCTTCTAACACCAAGGTCACGGGTTCAGATCCCCATATTGGCTAGCCACAAAAAAAATAAATAAATAAAAGAAATAAAAATAAAATTTTGAATTGAAAATTCTTATAAATTCCTAGCTGGCTGTTTAGCTCAGTTGGTTAGAACACCATGCAGATAACTCCAATGTTCAGGGTTTAATCTCTGTACCGGCTGGCTGCCAAAAGGAAAAAAAAAAAGATTACATAGATACAGTCTCAGTTTATTGTGAACATGTGCTCTTTATTTGGAAATGATGGCCTTGGTAGGTAAATACAAGGGTACTTCAAAAAGTTTGTGGGAAAATGGAATTAAATGATAATATGAATCTTTCCATGAACTTTTTGAAGACCCCTCATATCTGACTGAGAAGAAGAAACCTGTTGCTCCAAAATTCGATTTTCATTGCTAGAGTACTACTTATAATCTGAATATACCAGCAGCAACAGATTTCGAAGGCAGAAGACAGGGGTAAAGTCACAAGGAAAGCCTGTGGAGAGAATACACGAGGCCATGGGAATCCCATACATCTCTTCAGTCCTGGAAGACTTCCTGAAAGGGCAAGATTGAAGGGTTGAGGAAGAGAGGATGTCCACACTCTGTCAGTTCAGAGGTCACAGTGAAGGCATCCAGCCCAACAGAGCAAAATTAGAGAGAAAACATTGTGTAATGGGTTGATCCACTTATAGGCATCTATCCTAAAGAAATATTTGCATGTGTGCATAAGTAGGCATGGATGGGAACATTTGCCAAAAACTTGTTTGTAAAAGCTAAAAAATGTCAGCAGCTTAAATGGGAAATAATTTGATGAAGCAAGGCACATTCTTTTTTTTATTTATTTATTTATTTATTTTTGTTTTGTTTTGTTTTTGTTTTTGTTGTTGTTGTTTTTAAGCTTATTCCTGGGTAGTCATGTCCCATATCAAAGTGAAAGATGAAATAGCAGTTAGGCCAAATTAGGGCAACATGAAGTGGGGTCAGGAACTTACAAGAGACATGCTATAACCGATTGAATACTTTAAATGGCTATCATCCTATCAAGTGAAAAAGATAGACATTAAAGAGGTACGAGTCTCATTATGGCATTGAGTGGTTTGGTGAACTTTTTGTGTGGCCCATACATCAGTAATAAGACTTGTCACTTAAAATTCATTTAATTTCAGCTCATAGGGCTTTAGGAACAGAGCAATTTCCAATTTTAGTAATTCTATGGAGTAAAGGTAGATTGGAGGAAACTGGAAGAATTCAGGATCCAGTCTAATCTACAGGTAGGTAAGAAAGAGTCAAATACAATGCACAGGGCTACAATCCAACAACAGGCATATTATAGCATTTTTTTTAATTTTTTTTCTTTTTTTTTTTGGTGCATGGGCCGGGAAACGAATAGCACTTTTTTTTAAACATAACTTTTTTCTACATTGACTACATAGGAATTCCAGATTTAAAACTTCTTGAGGCTAAGAAGCAAAATTAAGGTAGACTTTATTTATTTATTTATTTTTAAAAGATGACTGGTAAGGGGATCTTAACCCTGGACTTGGTGTTGTCAGCATCACACTCTCCCAAGTGAGCCACAGGCCGGCCCTAAGGTAGACTTTAGATTTTACTTTCAGTCTTAAAGTTTTGGGGCCAAGGCACATTCTTTCTATGGCAGACCCTGTCAGTGCCCCACCCACATGGCCTGGGATTTGCCATGTCTACATATGTATGCTGACAGACTTCCAACTGCTAGCACCTGCATCTCCGTGACTGAAGGCTTTTTCTGGCCACCAGAGCCGTCTCTGCTCAGGTGGATGGCAGGCCAAAAGTACCGGGGAATTAATGCCCCTCTGAAGCATCTCCAAATCAGTGGCAGATGGGAGGGGATGGATAAATACTCCAGCTCTCTTTAGGTAGAAGGGTCCCACAATCATGTAGTGCATCAGCTCCCAGAGTTCTCCAGTAGAACTGAGCTCTGGTTACCTACAGGGTTGATGATAACACACCCCTTATTGTCTTTCTTCCCTTCCTTGTCTCTTTTTCCCATTCTTCTACCAGTATTTTCTGGGATCACCTACCACATAGAGTAATTGCACTTGAATCCTTGTCTTGAGGTCTCCTTTTGAATCCAGCACTTTGAAAGAACAAAGCAGATTAATAAATAGATTATTATGAAAAGATCAACATAACATATTAAGTAAAAAAGCATCTCATAGACCTATATGTGTAGTATAATAGCATGTACTTATTTACTCGTTTACTTATTTTCTGATGGCTGGCCGGTACAGAGATCTGAACCCTTGAACTTGGTGTTATCAGCACCACTCTCTAACCAAGTGAGCTAACCGGCCAACCCTAGCATGTATTTTAAAAACACAGAAAACAAAACCATACATTTCTACATGTGTGAGTGTTTGTGTGTGTGTGTGTGTAAAATGCACATAAAATGGTCCAGCTGGGATGCATACTTAACTGACAATAGTGGTTACTGCTGAGGAAAGTAGGACTTGATGAGAGGGTTAGGGAGATTTTTGCATAAACAGTAAACTTTGAATTTTTAAAATCAAGAATCTATTCATGAATTACTTGTATCTAAAAAAAAAAGTTTAAAATACTTTATAATGTGACGGAAGTGCTCAGTTTACTTTAGCTTAAGAACTAACTCTGGTCACTGGGGATGCAGAGCAAAATAGGAGCCCAATCCTTACCCTCGGGGAGCTCCCAGAGTATCAAAGGCGACAGACAAGTAAACATCTGCAAGGCCATGTGACAAATACTTCAACAGAAGTAAGCAGAGGGGCTGTGGGAACCAAAAGGTGGGGCTCTGGCCAGCCATCTGTGGAAGAAAAAGTCATTCCTCCCCCATCTCCTCTACAGAGACTTAGATACACTTCAACCAAATAACTAGAGCTCTGTCAGCAGAGCTGAAGGTATACAGATTAAGAATTAAGCAAATTAAGTGCTTGCCACCCAGTCAGAATAAAGACAGTTTTAGTAGAAGGATAATGACATCCCTGGAGGGGTGTCCTGGAGCAGAAATTTATCAGTGTTTCCAGCACCCCCAGGAATTTCCAGTCGACAATTACATTGACACAATGACCCTGGCTCTTGGATCTCCCACCAGCCTCCCCTCCACACGCCCACCTCACCCTACCCCCCATGCTGAGACCATGCTTACCAAGCAACCTTCTGCTGATGATTTAGTTTCCTACCGAGGCTTGCTAGGGGGAGAAAATGCACTGACTCCAGGAGGCAAATATGACAACCCAGCTATCACTGGAAAGCAATCAAGTGGCCTGTCTCTTACTTCTTGGACTTTATTATGAGGCCCCTCAGCCCAGTGGTTCCCAACTTTGCTGCACATTAGAATCTACTGGGGAGCTTCTAAAAATACCGGTGCCCAGGTCACATCCCATACCTATTACGTGGCGAGAGGAAGGCACCAGGCAGTGGTGTGCTGAAGCCAGCTGCCACCTGGCTCCGGAGAGCCTACTGTGTGCACCTCTTCCCCTCCGCCTTCAGTGATGTCATACTGGTAGCTTGTAATCAAGCATAGTGGAAGTTTTTATACCATGGATATCGTCTACAAATCAGGGCTTTCTTTTTTCTTTCTAAACAGCTGATTGTTAAACATTTACCAGCATACCACTGAATCCAGACATCGATATTTTTAAAGACCCCCAGGTGATTCCAATGTGCAGCAAGGTCTGGGAACCACCCCTGTCTTAGTCTTTGCCTACACATAGGTGGAGTCTTGGAGAACTTGATTTCATCTGCTCACTCTAGGTATAGCTATTTTTTTTAATTTAAAAAAGTTTTTTTAACATAAAGATGACTGGTAAGGGGATCTTAATCCTTAGCTTGGTGTTGTCAGCACCACGCTCACCCAGTGAGCCAACCGACCATCCCTATATAGGATCCTAACCCGTGGCCTTGGTGTTATCAGCACTGCACTCTCCCGAGTGAGCCACGAGCCGGCCCTAGGTATAGCTATTTAAAGCTGCAGCTCTCTTTCTTTTTTTTTTTTTTATTTTTATTTTTATTTTTTTTGTCTTTTTGTCTTTTTCCGTGTCCGGCAACGGATCTCAACCCTCAGTGTTGCCCCCGTACCGGACCGGGGACCGGCAACGGGATCGCAACCCTCGGTGCTGCTCCTGCGCCTCGCTCAGCCAGTGAGCGGGAACCGGTATGTATGTGGGATCCGAACCCTCGGGTGGGAGCGCCGCTGCGCTTCCCAAGCAGCGCACTTATCCAGTGCGCCACCGGGCCCTGAGACAACTGTCTTTGAGGACTTGCAGAGATGGCAACCTTTTACTCTGTTCTGTAAGCTGAGCTCTGAAAAGGGCAATATCTTGTGTTTGGAGTCCAGGCTGAAAATGGATCCACAGGACATTTCTTCTATAACATTATGAAAATCTCTCATTTTATTGCTATGTCCAATGCATGGGAGTTATATTTTCATTTATTAAGAAGTCAAAGTAATAAAGGGAACCTACAAATGTTAAGCTAAACAACTTTATAATCTATTTTTAAACTTCTTTTTTTTTTAACTAATTAAGATAAAATGTTCATCTCTGATTCGTCTGGGAAGAAGGAAAGTAGTTTGGGACATTGCCTGACTCACATGGCCAACAACACGCATCAGGGCTAATGTTTGGTCTTGGGGTTTGGAGCTGGTATAGATAGCCCACCCGGGGCTGAATGATGGGTAAGATGAGGCCAATGTCCTCAGATACATCCGCAGGGAACTCTCATGAGGCTTGGAGACTGTGTGTTGAGATGCGTGGAGGCCCAGCTGTGGGGGAAGAAGACCCAGGCAGCACATGTACTTAGATGTGTCTGGCTTCCCCCAGGTCCCAGCTTGTTGCCATGAACCATCTCTATCTTAGTTGCAATTGACTCCTGAAATTGTTTTATGCCCTCTGCCCCTGACTGATTCTTCCACCGTCCTGTCTGGCTTCTCTTGTTATGCCTTCCTGTAGCTGATCCTGGACTTGCACTTTGTCCTACAGCACTCCCAAATGCCTCAAAAAGTGCAGAGGTTTGCAGCCTTGCTCACACTCTCTCATATCAAGCCTCCAGCTTTACTTTGGCACTGACAGCTTTATGCCCAGTCACAAGGCTGATAGAGGGCCTGAAGGAGGTCAGAAAAATGTACGAGGGGACATTTTACAATTTACTAACTTTTAAGTATCACATCTCATCCCCTCAACCAACTCCCCAAACAGAAGAGCACCAGAAGTGGAGACACAGGGTGGGGAGGAGGGGGGATTGACAAGTAAGCAATGGGTAGAAGTGCAGAAGGAAACTACCAATATTGAGTGGCTACTCTGTGTCAGGCATTGTGCTAGATATTTCATACAGTAATACATGACCTTATTTAATTCTTCAGCGTCACTTTCTACTTCAAAATAGGTGTTACTGCCCCCATCACACAGATGAAATAGAAGCTCAAAAGTGTTAAGTATCCAAGATCACACAGTTAGGAAGTTTTCCACAGCATCACCTGTTTCAAACAAATGTTGCAGACATTGAATGTCTAAGTTCTTCAGTGAAGGGAGAGATCCCAAAGGCTCAGCATCAGAGAAAGGTATCATGAAAGATCTGAGACTCTAAGAGCAGACCCTTGAAAAATGACGGGCCGGCCCGGTGGCGCACTGGATAGTGCGCCGCTTGGGAAGCGCGGCGGCGCTCCCGCCCGAGGGTTCGGATCCCACATACAGACCGGTTCCCGCTCACTGGCTGAGCGAGGCGCGGGAGCAACACCGAGGGTTGCGATCCCGTTGCCGGTCCCCGGTCC
>NW_007728014.1:172223-195873 GCF_000696425.1 Galeopterus variegatus | reverse complement strand
AAAAAAAAAAAAAAAAAAAAAAAAAAAAAAAAAATGAGTAGGGCTGGCTGGTTAGCTCAGTTGGTTAGAGCGTGCGTCAAGGGTTTAGATCCCCGTACCTGCCAGCAGCCAAACTAAAACTAAAACAAAAAAGAAAGAAAGAAAGAAAAATTAGTAGAACTTGGGTAGAAGAGGTAAAAGGATAAGCCAGGGCTGCAAGGAGGAGTCAGGGCACAGAGGAAGTAGGACCCACAAGGGGGTGTGTGTGCTGAGAGGTCAGAGGTGATCCTACCTGCCTGCTGCTGTGGGTTTTGGGTAAAAAATGTTGAAAAGGTACCACACACAAAGTAAAGGAGGCCCTTGCTGCCAGGCTTGCAAGTGGAAGAATTTTCTGCCTGTTCTTCCCTGTATTCCCTTACTCCATAGCATCGCTTCCTGGCCATTCCTTCCAACCATGGGGTTCAGTGGGAAGAACAGGCACTGTGGAGCCAACCAGTCCCAGCTCTGTCACTCACTAGCTGTGTGAGGTTTAATAAGTTACATTGGCTTCCTGAGTCTGTTTCTTCACTCACAAAATGGGAAGTATTGATGATTTATCACATGAGATAACATGCATTGAGCACACAGCACTTTTGAATGTGAGGTTCTGCCTTTGTAGTCCTTTAATCCCTTTGGGCCTGGCTTGAGTTCTAACAAAGTCTCTGCAGACAACTCATAGGGCAAGCCAGTTCTTGGAAGTAAGGGAAGATCACCTCCCACTTCCTGCACATTATATTCCTGCTTATGCATTCTGATGTCCTGCTTGCTTTTTTAGGCTCTAAGTGTTATCCTGCTGAGTCACTTCCGACTTCTCGTTCATCATGCTCAGCTCCTGAAAATGGAACAGAATGGAAAGGGCCGGAAATTGTGCTGTCTGGTGATGTGTTTAAGGGGTGCTTTAACCCCATGTGGATGAAATGCTGGGGACATGAACTGATGATTTCACATCTTACACTTGGGACACTGTCTTGGATTGTAATCCTAACTATCCCACATACTGCCACTGATGAGAAGCCAGGGGGCCCCAGGCTATGTGATTTCCATGGATTGTCCTTTTGAATCATCACAACTGGAGAAGTCAGGAATCCTCTCTACTTTACAGGCAAGGAACTTCACACTAAGATAGGTTAAGGAACTTGCCCAAGGTCACACAGCTAGTAAATGGCACTGGTTACGTTCAAAACCTATCATACGCTACTCTGTATATTATATACACTACTCTGTAATATACTCTGTAACATTATGTACATTATAAAACACTGACAAAGTGGATATTTTAAAAGATAAAATAAAAAATAAATAGAAGTTGTACAATTATCTTCCAGGAGGCTAATGGGTCACTTTGTGTACCCCCTGGAGTGTGCACACACCATTTTGAAAATTCCTGCTCCAGAGAGAATTAGAGCTCCTGGGGAGCAGAGACTTTAACACATGGGTCTCTCCTCCCCCATAGCTGAAGCTAGCACTGTGCTAAATGTAATTACTCAATAAATGTTTGTGAGAGGAATAAGTAACTCTTAATGTGCAATCATTTCTATTTAGATTAATTTATTCTTTAAATGTATCGAGTACTTTCTATGTGCCAGGTACTATACTAGGTGCAGAAAAGTAAGCAAAGTTTAAAAAAATTAACCCTTTCCTCTAGACCAGCGCATCTCAAACTTTATTTTGTGTAAGTGTCACATGGAGGGCTTGTTAAACAGATTCTTGCCCCCTACCCCACTACCCACATTCTGATTCCGAAGGTCTGGGGTAGAACCAGAGAATTTTCATGTCTAAGAAGCAACATGTCTAAGAACGTGCATTGGAAAATTGAAAAGCATCCCAAATATTATGTGAGGGTGAGGGTAGAGAAGAATAAATGTATATTCAACTTTAATATTTGCCAAGTATTTTTAAATAAATCAACTTCATTTAATCCTGATATCAAGTTGATGAGGCATGTAGTATTTCATTTGAGGCAACTGAGACTTACAAAGGTTAGCTAAATTGCGTAAGTTATAGAGCTAGTAAATGGCAGAACTTGGTTTTGTACTTATGCGCTCAGTAACTGATGCAAATATGTAGTGTCTTCACCTTTTTCAGGCACTGTCCTAGGAACAGAGCATACAACACTGAGTGAGACAAACAAGCTCTCTGTCCTGGTCAAACTCAAAAAGTAACTAAACTATAAAGTTCTCAATGCTGTGAAGGAGGCAGTGCCATGGAGATACATAACAGACACACATACTCTAGAACAGGGTTAGTGAAAGCTTTCTAGAAATAAAAAAGTGAAATTTACACAAAGACCTGAAAGATGAATTAGAGGAGTGAAGGGTGGGTTAGAAGTGTTTGGGGCTGAAGATATACATGAAGGCTCAGAGGCAACAAAGCATTCGAGGAATGGAAAGAAATTCAGAGTATTTGAAGTGTAGAGGGTGGAGGTGAGATAAGACCCTTGAGTATAACTGGCCTGCCCACGGCTCACTTGGGAGAGTGTGGTGCTGATAACACCAAGGCCACAGGTTTGGATCTCCCCTGGATTATAGCCCAGCTTTATAACCTCAAAGTCACAGGTTCAGATCCCCTTACCGGCTAGCCACCAAAAAGAAAAAAATAAGTAACAAAAGAAATCTCGAGAGATAAGTCCCTTGAAGTAGGCAGGAACAAGATCATACCAAGCTGTTTAGGCTTCTTGACTTTATTCAAGGGTAGGGGCATGGTCAGACTTGTATTTTTTAAAGTTTTCTATGCCCCCACAGAGGATGGATAAGGAGAGTTAGCAGGGAGATGCGATAAAAATGCTAGTGCTGTAAATCCGGATAATGCTGCGGTGACTGGAGAGAAAGGGAGGTCCCGGGGGATGCTTAAAAGTGTTTAAGACTTGTTGATTAATTGGAAGGGGACGAGTGGACAGGCAACGGAGGAATCAAAGCTGTCTTCCAGGCTTCTGAGTAAAGTTTTAGTAAGGATGAGGTTCTGTAAGCTTATTCTAAAAGAAAAATAAATTCAGATAAGCGAAGTAATGTGAAAGAAAGATGTTATTTTAGTAAGATGTCAATGACTGGAACTTACTTGATTAGAAAATATGGGAGAAAATTACTATTTTTGTGGTTAACTTTACTTTGTTGTTTTAACTTGTATCAACAGCTTTATCGTCTGTTGAGAGGAAGTTCTGAATGCTGAGATAACTTCTTTTTGCCAAGATCAGGAGTTACCGTGGAGGACCAGCCATAGGCTATGAACTGCAGTCTACTGAGTTTCTTCTGTGACTGTCCTCTTGTTGAGTAACCTTGAACCTTGAGTTTCTGAAGTTTGACATCCCGTTTTTCTCTATCTTTCCACACCTTACGCCCTAAAAGGGGTAGTTGATAACTCCTACCAATGGACCAATGGTAATTTGGACTCCGCCTCCTTCTTCTAGGTTCCGCCCCTTTAAAGACCACACCCCTTTCACTTTGCCCCGCCCCTTGAAGAGGTCGTCTCCTATGTGACAGCAAGTTCTCCACGATCCTGCCCTATAGGAGATCTGAAGGGTGGAACCTAGATCAATCTTTCTTTCCATTTGTCAAGTCAAGTGTCTATCTGGCCCCAGTTCCATCCCACTTCATCTTCAACCCAAGGATTGGTGGCTCTGTTCTTTGTCCCTGGCTCATGATTGGTTATTTCATTCCGCCCCTCTCTTCCAGCTTTTGCAGGCGGGATTAGCACGCAGCTTCCTGCTCCTGCCAAAAAAATAAAAGAAGAAAAAGAAAAGAGGAGAGAGGCGAAAGAAAAATGTCACAGAGATCTTTGGTTTTTAATTGGCTTTCAGCCTTGTCGGTCAGGCCAAACTGTGCCTTTTGATTGGTCTTTCTATATGCCCATCCCGTATCGGGGGCGGGATTTCCCCAGGAGACCCACACCTCGTTGCCACTGGTCAAACAGTGCGCCCGTCTGAAGCTCCCGGCCCAGGATTGGAAGAGGATGAGGACAGGTGGGCGTGTATTGGCTAAGGCAGCCGGTCAGTGCGAGGCGGGGGCGGGGCCTCGGCGGCTGGTTGCGCGTGTCCGCTGCTGGCTCCGCTCTATCCGGCTTTGCTAGGGGAGGTGAGTCCGGCCGCGGCGGCACCGGCGGCTGAGGAGGCGGAGGCTGAGGAGAAAGCGGCCGCGGCGGCTGAAGAGAAAGCGGCCGCGGGGACGGAAGCCGGGCGATAACTTCGTATAATGTATGCTATACGAAGTTATTACGGAGGCTGAGGAGAAAGCGGCCGCGGCGGCTGAAGAGAAAGCGGCCGCGGGGACGGAAGCCGGGTGGGGGGGAGGGGGGGAGACGGAGCAGCCTTGAGCCCTGCGGGGGCCGTCGCGCGGGGGGACCCACCCGCTCTCCCCCCCAACCCTTCTCAGCAGAAGCAGCCGGCGGCGGGGGCAGGAGTCAGCCCGCTTCCGACCGTACCCCGCCCGCCTCCCGGGGCTCCTGTTCTTTGGCCCCGGGACCCTAACCTTCTCCCGGGCGGTTCCCTCTGTTCGGGCGTCCGAGTGCTGCCCGCCTCTCTTTCATTCCTTCCTGCACCTCCTTACCTTCACTTTTGCCCCGGTTCTCTTTCTCCTCACTGTCCTGCCTATCGCCTCCTCTCCTCACTCTGTCCCTTCAGCCTCCTTCCCTGGCTCATTCTGCCCAGGAAAGTTTAGTAACCCCCGCCCCCTCCAATCAGGTCGACCTGACTAGGAGTAGGGGGAGATGTAGGAAGGCCTGAGAGCTCGAGGCGGGGGGGAAGCTGGAAGCAGGTTTCCCCGGAAATTTCCCCCCATCTTTTTAATTTAGGAATTTTTAAAAATTGTGTTTTTGAGGAGGTGGTAGGTGTTTAGAAAAGGATGTGGGAATGGAAGGGGTAGATGAGTCAACCCTCTTACAAGATTCCAAGGGTGGTGTGTTACCTGATCCTTTTCGTGTGTGGAGTTCAGGGGGTCGGGAGGTTTGGTCTTTATTCCCACATTCAAAGTTGGAACCTCCCCCAAATTAAGAATGGAGTTTTAGTACCCACTTGTGGCAGGAATCCTGGGGGGAAGGGGGGCCTTTTTTCCTTTTTCTTTTTTCTTTTCTTTTCTTTTTTTTTTCTTTTTTCTTTTTTTTTTTTTTATTTTTCCTTTGGGCAACCCACACCCTTCCACACACGCTCACCCCCAAATTAAACACCAAGATCCTCTAACTTGTTTGGATTGACTGATGAAGACATAAAGCCAGTTACGCTCTATGTTTTTTGAGGTGGAGTGAGTGGTTTTTCTTCATTTTTAAATGGCCAAATGACAGCTTGACCCAGTTTGCTTTCCAATCAAAGGGCATTTTTTGAATGTCTCTTTGTGGCGCAAGAGCCAACGCAAAAATGATGGCGGCTTACAATGGCGGTACATCTGCAGCAGCAGCAGGTCACCACCACCACCATCATCACCACCTTCCACACCTCCCTCCTCCTCACCTTCACCATCACCACCACCCTCAACACCATCTTCATCCGGGGTCGGCTGCTGCTGTACATCCTGTACAACAGCATACCTCTTCGGCGGCTGCGGCGGCCGCAGCAGCGGCCGCAGCTGCAGCCATGTTAAACCCTGGGCAACAACAGCCATATTTCCCATCACCGGCACCGGGTCAGGCTCCTGGACCAGCTGCAGCAGCCCCAGCTCAGGTACAGGCTGCCGCAGCTGCTACAGTTAAGGCGCACCATCATCAGCACTCGCATCATCCACAACAACAGCTGGATATTGAGCCGGATAGACCTATTGGATATGGAGCCTTTGGTGTTGTCTGGTGAGTATCAAAAGAAAAACACAACTTCTCGTGGTTTCTCATCACGGTCGTGATTGGGCGTGTCATCCCCTATGGTTTTCTCCATATTGACCAAAGTGGAGCAAGCTCCTCAACTGAACTGTAGAACGCCACCCTTGCTTATGTGGTAAAGATGCCTAATGGGTTGGCTATCTAGGTTTATGCTTTTGAGTCACAGCAAATTTTGGTGGAGCATCTTCTCATGAATAACACACAAAAGTTTGCTGTATAGCAAACTTTCCTGTTTAGAACCTAAGCAAGCCACTGAATGTAGGATTAGTAGATGAATGTATGAAATACTCATTTCTACAAAGACTTTGGTCATCATGTGTTTGATTTAGTTTGAATCAGTTACCCAGTTGCAGCAAATGTCAATGACTGACTCAAACTCATTTCTTTTAAAATAGTCTTGTCATTAGGATATACTTTGCATAACTACTTTCTGTCCTTTCCATCTTTTCGCTCCTTATTTTTGATCTTGATCCCCAGAAGGAAGGTAGGGTTCATAGTTGAACCAGTTAAGATTGTTGCTTGAGTGGTCTATTTTAAGCCATAAAGCTACAGTTAGGAAGAATGTAGCTTTAGCTTTTTGATAAGAATGCATTAAATATAGCATCACACATGAGTACCACAAATGAGGTTAGTGGACTGGCTATGCAGTGGCCCACATTCGCTGTAATGTTTTAGTTTCATTTAGTTAAATTGCTCTTAAATTGCTGTTATCCCTTGGTCAGTTGCTGTAGTAGGGAGTATACTTTTTAAATAAATGAAACTGCTTTACTTATGCTAGTGCTAGGATATTTTTTAAAGCCTAAGGGCTTCTTAAATGCAACATTTGCCTTTCTTAGGAAGATTAGTAGTTTCTAATAAAATGTATGTATTCCTGTCAAAATTAGAGTGAACTGAGTACTTTTTTCAAGGATTAAGGATTCCAGTGGGGATAGGTGAATTTTCACTGCATTCAAAAATAGATTCTTGTTAGTGTCTTGAAAAGCCCTCATCAACACAGGAAAATGAACTCTTTGGAACTAACCTAGTAAATATATCCTTTCGTCATTTTTTTGAGACTAAAATTGATATGAGTACCATCTTTGCATTATAATTGGCCATCTTTATATCTCAGATTTTATAATCTAGACTATCAAGTGATCTGATCCTTTAAAAAAAAACAACCAAAAAAAAACTAGTAGAGTCCAGTGTTTTCTCAGTTAGTCTCCAAGGAGGTTGCTGCTGCAGCGCTCCCTTCTCCAAGGTGTTTGGGATTCCTGATGGGAAAGCTGATAATGGTCCCTCTTCAGTCACTCTGCTCAGGGACCTGCCTGTTCCTGTCTACCTCTCTTCCCTTCGGTAGTCTATTCTCATGGATTTCACTGTGAACTTCCATTCCTTACCCTTGAGGAGTTCCAAGCTTTGGGGGCGGAGTGGGGGAGAGGGAGGATGAGGGACAGGAAAAAGGTTGTTCCTAGCTTTAAATTTTGTCATTTACTAACTTTGAGAATTTGTGTGGATTTTCTTTCTTTCTTTCTTTCTTTCTTTCGTTTTTTTAAAGATGACCGGTAAGGGGATCTCAACCCTTGACTTGGTGGTGTCAGCACCACGCTCCCCAAGTGAACTAACCAGCCATCTCTATATAGGGATCCGAACCCGTGGCCTTGGCGCTATCAGCACCATTTGTGTGGATTTTCTTAGATCTGTATGCTTTTTTTTTCATTTTAGTGCTTTGCGTACAGTGCTCAGTACTAGGAATACTGAAAGGGAAGTTGGTTGCAGCATTCTTGAATATATTCTAAAGGCATGATTCACTCACATTTCTGTAAAAAGGTGATGTGACTTGTAGAAGTTTTAACTTCAAGTCAGTGGTAAGGGAAAAGATTTTTTTTAAAGGAGGAGCAGTGAAAAACTGGAGTGCTGAAATATTTCACACAGCAAACATTCTGGTAGTGGGTACCATGAATCACCAATATCTGAAAATCCAAATGTGTTGGATTTGAATCCATTCTAGAGTTCTCTCATTGATTGACCCCCTCTATCACATATGGAGTTTGTACCTCTACTTGCTGTACTCCTCTGTGCACCATCTTATTACAAGTTTGTCTTGCTTTACTGACTTCATTTTTAAGCCCCTTGAGGGTAAGGACTGTCTATTGTAGTACTTCTTTTTCTCCTCAGCACTTAGCATGGTGCTGTGGCACTTTAACTGCTTGGTTGATTGATCTAGTCAGTTCCTTCTTTGTTTTGGATTAACCACAGAAATTTATTTCTCAAAGTTGTTGGAGGCAAGAAATCTAAGATCAAGGTGCAGGTTTGGTTTCTTCTGAGGCTTATAGGTGACAACCCTTGCCCTGAGCTCTCACATTGTTTGGCTCTTTTTTTTTTTAACCAAGTTTTTCTGGTTAACTACATTGTTTTCATGAGCTGTTGTTACAGGTGAAAAACAATTTGGTATAAAAAAATAAAAAAAGAGAGTTCCAGGTGTGTGTTTTAATATGCAAATAGTTTTCTATTTTTGTACTTACATATTGACAATTTGCTGTCTGAATTGCTTATTATATTTGAAATTTAACTACTGTATGACCTAAGATTGTTAAAACTAGAGATTTGAAAACCAAACCAGAGTGAATTGCATTAGTATTCTGAAACTCAAGCTAAAGATATTAGTGAGGTTTTTTACTTTTTAACTAATTGAAAAAATTCCTTTTTTTAAATTTAGAAAGCATCTTATGAATTTGAAACAACTATTTTCTAAAATGATTAAAATGGAGCATAAAAACATTCTCCCAATGATACATCACTTGACTCAAAGCATCATATAACTACTTACCTGGGTATTATAAGATCCTCTTAGATTCAAACATATATTCATTTAATACATTTGCAAGTATTCTTTTGGCATAGCATATGACAAGGAACTATAACTACTCCCATTTCTTTTTCTGGACATGTGCCCAGTGGTACTAACTGATAGCCGAAAAAGTGGCATGTAATTTTTAGGGATTTTGTTGTTCCTCCATGTAGACAAGGAGAAATATTTGTAGAAGTGATGTAGCGTTTTACCATTCAGATTTATCACTGAACAATTTAGTCTATCTAACTTGAATTACCTTTCTGCTGAATTTAACTAGTGCAGTAACTTATCAGTACTGGACAGTTGTGTAAAAGTAGTGAGTTACCCATTAGGTTTCTGGTAAAGATAGTGCTTTGACAATTCAATTAAGGTTTCATTAACAACTGTCTGCTGTGTTTTATCTCAAACTAAGGGTTCGAGTTTACCCGGTAATATGATTGTGGGGTAGCCTGAGATATGTTCATTGCCAATGAAAGAATGTTGTTCATGAGTTATCAAAATAAAACATCATAAATAATTTGACTTTCTTTATGAGACGTCAAGGCTTCCAAACACCCACATGGATATTTTCATAATGCAGAAACACAACACAAAATGACTCACAAACAGTAACCTCAGTCATTTGGTAAGGGTAATATAAATCTGCCTTTTTGTCTGCAGTTCACATTTGCCAGTGGAAAATGCTGTGCTTTAAAGATGTGACAACTTTGGGACAGAGCTTCAGGGGCTCACGAAATATATCCTTTTGAGAGTTGGAGGTAGCTGATCACATGAGAGTAGTTTGAGGACTCTAAACCCAAGCAGTTTTTGACTTTGGCAACCTAAAATATCTTAGATTGATTTAGTGGC
Organism: Galeopterus variegatus; assembly: GCF_000696425.1. Classification (NCBI taxonomy): domain Eukaryota; kingdom Metazoa; phylum Chordata; class Mammalia; order Dermoptera; family Cynocephalidae; genus Galeopterus; species Galeopterus variegatus. Next base: position 186,377 of record NW_007728014.1, on the reverse strand, counting down.
ACATATTGCCACCTTGGTAAAAGTGAGTCTGAGGGGCCAGCCCGGTGGCGCACTGCTACAGTGCGCCGCTTGGGAGCGCGGCGGCGCTCCCGCTGAGGGTTCGGATCCCACATACAGACCGGTTCCCGTTCACTGGCTGAGCGAGGCGCAGGCGCAGCGCCAAGGGTTGCAATCCCGTTGCCGGTCCCGGTCCGGTACGGGCCCGACACTGAGGGTTGCGATCCATTGCCGGACACGAAAAAAGACAAAAAGGAAAAAAAAAAAGTGAGTCTGAGAAAAGCTTCTACTTTATAAAATTAGTGTTTTGGTTTTTTACTTGTCTGATTAAAACATCAAAGATCCTGGGATTCATTTGGTCTGTTGCCTTCGTACTCCAAGTAAAGTTGGAAGTCTTTGAATTTTATTATTCTAATATATTCAGCAGGTTACTTTTTTTTTTTTGGCGGCTGGCCAGGGCAGGTATCAAAACTGGACCTTGGTGTTATCAACACCATGCTCTAACCAGCTGAGTTAACCAGCTAGTCGTAGTGACTTAATTTTATCTGTCTTTCAAAACTTAAGCATCACTGTAGTGATACTTAGTCACTAGTTCTGTGATCTTGATAAATTATTTAAGCTCTCTGTTCCTCGTCTATAAAATGGGAATAATAACAGTACTTATCTCAGGATTGGTATGAGGATTAATTGAGGTAACCCTTGTAAACCAATGAGTATGCTGACTCGCACACAGTAAGCACTCAAATGTTGGCTGTTCTTATTGTAGTTATTGTTGGTAGAAAAATCAAACTGTTGTGTTAGTGTGCATGGAAGTGTCTTCATAGATTGTCAGGTCTACCAGGTGAAATCAATGTGTAGACTATTTTTGGAGACATGATTTTAAATACCGTAGAATGTCCCCTCAGTTGTGCTATATGTCAGGGAGATAAAAAAGTTGAATTCAGGGCCAAAAGGAACATATTCTGTCTTGTTCTCTTAATTAGAAAATAAAAATAAAAAACAATGCACATGTTTATGTGGACTTGGTTGGTGTTCTAGTCAGGTAATCTGCACTGTTTTAGAAAGTATTATGAATTCGTATACTGGGAAGGAAATTTTTTTCTTTTCAGAATGTAACAAATGAAGGATATGCTTATCATCAAAGTTCAACATTAGTGGAAATTCCTTTTACTTGCATTTGGATGAAAAAGTGTGTCTTGCTAAAGAAGATCCCAGTAAGGGGGGGGGAAATGTATGTGATTTAATGAAAAATTATTCAGTGTAACCCTTATGCATGGTGAAGATTGTCTAGCTTGCTCATCTTACTTGTGAAAATTAGAGGCATATTTTTTTCTGATGTTCTCTGTTCCTCTTACTCCACAGTTAACCTGTAATTTGGAAAAATGAGAATGCTTTCGGGATATGTTTGGGGAAACTCTTGGAGTTAGTTGCATCAGAAAGAGTAGTATACTAAAGTGTTTTACAGGTTAAGAATCTGTAGTATTGAGAAGTTTCTCTACCATCAGCTGAGATTAACAGCCACAGCTGGATTCTTTGGGGGTCGAGGGGCTGCTTTGCGAAAAGAGCTTTGAAAAGCAGAACCTGCACCATAAATAGGAAACGGTTGCTCTTCTAGACATAACAAAGCGTCTGTGTGAAACTAAAAATGTGGAAATCTATATTGTTAATTTTAACTACAAGCAAACTTACTTTTAGAAATGGCAGGTTCATGATAATAGAATAGAGAAAGCAAAGAGTTAGAGAATAAAAGTAACACAAACAATCTAGTGATATTGTACCGATTTCTTGGTGAGTGAAACCCCATAGCCTGTAACAATGAAAGTCATTTTGTACTTAGGTTCTTGACAAGATTATTCAGATTATGTTCAAAGAAAACAAAAATAAAAACAAAACCATAGCACAACAAAAGAAACTTGTTTTACTCTTGGGGAGAAGTTTTATGTTATACTATTGAATATCAGATTAGAAAAAAGAAGACAAATTTTTTTTTTTTTTTTTTAAGATGGCTGGTAAGGGGATCTTAACCCTTGACTTAGTGTTGTCAGCACCATGCTCACCCATTGAGCTAACCGACCATCCCTATATGGGATCCGAACCCATGGCCTTGGTGTTTTCAGTAGCACACTCTCCTGAGTGAGCCACGGGCCAGCCCAAGAAGACAAATATTTTTTAGTGAAAAAGACATTTCAGAAACATTGCCTTTTCAAACAAGCTTAAACAGCAATGTCCTTCAAAATTAAATGCCATCTTTTTAGCCCTCAGTACCACTGGGTATATGTCCAGTAAGAGAAATGGGGGCAGATGTAGTTCCCTTTCATATGCTATGCCAGAAGAAGAATATATGTAAAATGCATTAACTGCATATATGTTTGAATCTGAATTCTGGGCCATAGGCAGCTATAGAAATGTTTCTTGATATAAAAAGTCCTTTAATGGAGTACTGGAATGTTTCATTATCTTCACAGCTTGGAGTGTCAGTTTTCACTGACTTCTTTTTATACTGTATAATTGAGTGGCTATTCTTGGCAGTTTTTATTAGATTCGCCGATTTTGCCGATATCCTAGCAATTCAAGAATCAGTTGTTCATATATTGTATTTTTCCTCAATATACTGATTTGGTTTCTTTGATGCAAATTGTCAAGGCCAAAGAGACTTTTCTATTTGTCATCCAATCAGCAAATGGAAAGATGTTGGGCAGAAGCTCTTTCATTATAGGATTGTATTTGTGTTTTAGTTATGATTCCCTATGCATCCATAATACTCCAGTGAATTATTTGTTGATTGGGTCATCTAATACAGACTAACAGTGATTTCCTAACTAAAATACTTGTCGGTTTGATCCTGTTGTTGCTTGGGGGTAATACAGAGAGTGCCTGAGGCAACAGTTGTAACACTGTCAATTAACATGTGACAAGTCATGATAGACCTACTTGTTCTAAGGTACCTAAACAAGAAGCATTAGAAAAAACTCTGGCACTCTGGCATTATGAAAAGATGACTTCTAAGGGAACTATACTGAGATTGAACTTTAGCAGTTGTAATGGTGCAAGCAGAGGGAGTGTGTACAGGGATGTCTGCTATTGATAATGACTGATGCTCTTTACCTAAACCCAGTTTCATACTTATGTTTTGAATTAATTAGTTTGGTTAATTGAGTCATATCTACTATCAGACAGTGAAAGCTTTTGATACTTTTGGAACTCGCTAGTCAATATATTTTTATTGTCAACCTGCTATGGACCAGCAGTCTTTTTTTTTTTTTTTTTTTGGCAGCTGGCCATTGTGGAGATCCGAACCCTTGACCTTGGTGTTATCAGCACCATGCTCTCCCATGTGAGCTAACCAGCCAGCCCAACCAGCACTCTTGTAGATGCTAAATGAAAATGTTTAGTTCTGTAAATAATTTTGCAGACCTCTATCACGCTTCTGCTGTTATCTGAATTGTGTTTAGTATTGAGATAAAGGGATGTTAAAAGTCATGATCTTGCCTTGAAGGAGTTTACAGTCAAGTAAACAGTATGAAAAGTGACACATCCCTACTGTCAGGGAGTCCACAGCCTTGTTGGAGAGTTGAAATTAAATTTGAAACCATTAAATAAAAACTTAAGGATATATTATTTTCACTTGTTCTTACAATGCCCATTTATTGTATGTTGACTATTTGCCAGGCCCTGTGCTGGATGATAGGGATTAAAGGCTATTATGACCTAGTGGAGATAGATTTGTAAATGTATAATTATGGTTCAGTGCCATAAATGCAGCAATAGAGATGGTCCCTGGATATTATGGGAGTATAGAGGAGGGATTTCTGTGGAAGGTGTGGGTGCTTTCCAGAATAGGTAATCCCTCAACTGAGTTTTAAGAATGAGAGTAAACCAATATGGAAGGACATTCTAGGTGGATAGGCCCATATGCAGGAGACCACAGGGCTGAAGTTGCTGAAAGTGCAGTTCAGGGGGCAGTAGGAGTTCTAAACTACAGTTCAATCATGAAGAGGTTGGAATATGCTAAAGAGTTGAGGCACTGTAGGCATCGGGGAGAAGGCAAAAAATTTTTTACTCTTTTTTTTAATGAATAAAGCACATACACCATATAAAAATCTATGATGTTAAAACACCATATACAAATCTATGATGTTAAAATTTCACAAGGGAAAAGATTAGGGGAAAATTGTCTAAAAAGGCCGCTTATGGTGATAATACCAAAAAAAAAGGTTGAAACCCTGTGAATGGCAGCCATTGAAAGCTTTTAAGAGAGTGACTTATCAGATTTATTTATTTATTTAGGATATGTAAATAGAAGAGTAGAGATAGTTGAGCCTTCGGGAATGTTCTCAGTTGTATGTGGAAGAAATTACTTGAGGTGGAACTAAAGGGCAATTGGATAAGAAAATGTGTTAACAGTGATTGACAACCAAAGTATGGCAGAAGATTGTTAGGAAGATGGGAATGATCTTTGGTGCAGATAGAAAGTCAAAATGAGAGTGGAGAAAAGGCCATTGCATTTAGCAAGTACATTATCTATGGTATTTCAGAGAATGATTGTGTTTGATTTTTTTCCCCTCTAATACAGTTATATGTATGTTTGATTCTAAAAAAATATTAAGTATTAGCAGCACTTTATTTTTAATAATTCTTCCAAACTCTGAGTTTTTATTTCCAATTTAAAAAGTTCAAGGTGCCATTTCCTTGGGCAGGATTTTTTTTTTTTTTTTTTTTTTTTTTTTTTTTTAGTGATAATGTAAAACCTGTTAGGAGACAAGGTTCTTCTGGTCCCAGCCTTGCTGCCAACAACCCCACGACCTTGGTAAAGTTATCTAAACTTTTTGAGCCTTGGTTTCCTCATTTATAAAATCCTGTGTTTCATAAAATTCTATTATAAAAAAGTATTAGTATTTGTAAGGCATGATAGCATTATTTGTGGGCAAGTAGATTCTGCTAGTAACCATAAGAAAACTCTTGAGGACTGCAGATGTTGAATAGCTTCTAAAATTGTTTAAAAGAAGAATGAAATAAAAGTCACCCTCTCCCAATGTGATGACTTTTATAGAGTTTCAAATTTGGAATCAGATTTTAAATGTGCAGTTTGTTCAAGAGATTTATTTTCTTCTATTATTGATTTATTGGTGAGGATTACATGTTACAGTTCAGTTGTGGAGGAGAACCTGCCTATTTGCAAGTGGGCAACCAATTTCTTTCTACATGTAAATTAGATACTACTATTTTCCTGATAGTACTTTACCTTTTTGGTGTTTAGACTTCTTTGCTTGCTTTCATAAATATTTGGAGTGATTTTTAAATTTTTAAATAAAATTTATTATTTAGCATTGTGGTTTTTTTTGTGAGTAATCAGGTAAGATTATTTGGGGGCCTGTGCTTACATTAATTTGCAGGTAGATTAAAAAACTTTTTTTTCCAGGAGTCTCTTAAATTCTGAATTTGGGTAGGGATTTAATAGTTTGCAGATGGACCTCCCAGGAAATGAGCTCTAAGGCTGTAGCAGTTTAGGGCATATAATGTCCAGAGAGAGGGAATGATTTCTTAACACTCTACTCTACAAGGTGAAGGGAGCACTTTTACAAAAGTCCTTTGTAAACCAGCAGTGCTGTCCAATAGATATATAATGAAAACCACATCTGTGACTTTAAATTTAGAAAATTTAGTAGAAGTAGCCATGTTTAAAAAAATGTAAAAGAACAGGTGAAATTAATTTTAGTAATATATTTTGTCACTATATCCAAAATATTGTCATTTCAACATGTAATTACTATAGAAAAATTTTTTGACTAGTTGAGTGCAGTAGTGAGAAGAGGGGAAAGAATTGAACAAGGAGTTTGATCTGTATCAGACTGTGAACAATCAATTGAGATAATTCACTACCTTCAAACCAGCCTATAAAAATTATTAATGAAATATCTTACGTTCTTTTTTTCTTACTAGGTCTACAAAATCCAGTGTGTACGTAACTCATAGCATGTCTCAGTTTGGACTAGCCACATTTTAGGTGCTCAGTAGCCACATGTGGCTACTGACTACTGTTGCACTCTCTTTGTCTTCACACGGATTTGCCACCTCTCTCTCCTGGGTGATGGAGATGCAAAGGATTACTCAAAGCCCATTTCCTCTCAGCAGAGGGATACTTCCAAGGGGTTAACTTCCTGGAACCCTCAAGAGAAAGGCATTCCTCCTTTGAGAAATTAACACTGAGCTGGGGTTCTGTCTCAGTATTTATTCTCCAGGCCAGAAAGTTACAGAAAAAGAGCATAGGTGGAGTTGTGGTTAAGTATAGTTTAACAATAGAAGCTGGTAACATCAGTGAAATAACAAAGTGACATTCCATAATGCAATTTGCAAAAGGTTAAATCATCCACCAACAAAAGCTTGTTCTTAGCAAATACTGTGTTTTCCTGCAGCAGTTTCCTTAGTATTTTTACATAACAATCAGTAGGTTAACCTGCTCTCAAGGTCATCTGTCCTTGAAAGCCAGCAACTTTGCTGTGTTACAATCCTGTAGCCACAACAGAGACTTTAGCCTGGGGAAAGTTTCCTGTCTTTTGCAAGGTTAACATTTCTATATGTAATTTTAAAAAGTTAGGTTAAACCTGAAACTACAGAGTTTTGGAAACTAGGCCCTGTGAAATACATTTGCTTTATAAATGTTAGTATACTCCACAGACTACCTTATTAACCAGCACAGTTCTAGAGTCTCTTTGGCCTATTGGATTGTTTACTCATTTTGAACCAATCACTGTTGATGGAGATAGGATTACTTTTGGAGCAATCAGCCCCACTCGTGGACTTATAGGCGGAGTCAGTTATAAGTGGAAGGGATGAATACCAGCAGTGGATGCTGGGAGGCAGTTATTCATGACCAATATGATCATCTAACTTATGTCGGAATCAGAAGAACTTGACTGGGTGTGTTTGTAGAACAAACTGGAATAATGTTCTCTGTAAAGTTGTCCTGCCTGTCCAGAGTTATTTTCCTTTTCTTTTTTGAAGCCTTGTTTGCCTAAAGTAGCAGAAGGTAAAAATGGTTCCTGTTCCTTGCCCTGTTTGCTTTTTTTCCCAATTAGAGGAGATATCTCCCATTGATTTATTTTCTTTCCTCTCTCAGTGTTTTGGTGTTGTTATCCACATAAGTTTCTCAGTCTTGTTTTCAACTTAAATAGTATAGAGCTCAGTAGTGTCAGGCAGCAAACATCTTATGGGGGAATGGACAAGACAGAAACTTTTTGTTAATCCATTCCTTGACCTAAAATTCTTGCTGTGAGCTGCAGAGAATAGGTGAAGAGAGACATTTGAACAAATAGATAAAATTAGTCATTTGACTCAGATTGCAGCTTTTCCCCCCATCTGCATGGATAAGAAATCATCCTGCAATTTACATAAGCAGGTGATTTTTTAAAAACATGCTGATGTTCTTAATGTACCATGGCAGAAAGCTGCAGATTTGCAAATTGTGTAAGTAAATCGAAATAAACCAGGTGACTTTATTTCACTGTATTGTCTTACCAGTTCAGAAGTACTCAAAGGGTACAATTATCAGGTGATTGTCTCATTGCGCATCTGAGTTAACAGGCAGCCTGGTGCAAAGGTTTTTTCCCCATTTTCTTCACCTCCCAACTGGAAATTTAGTAATATAAATGTGGGGGAAATTTGAGCTTTATTTAAAGTAATCCAGAAGTCATAAAAATTGGCAAATAATGCGGGTTCTCTGCTGAAAAAGGGGCATATGTATGAGAGCATTTCAGAAAAGTTATGGCAAAATAGAATGAAAAGATAATACAAATCTTTCCATGAACTTTTTTTTTTTTTTGGCAGCTGGCCAGTACAGGGATCTGAAACCCTGACCTTGATGTTATAATACTGTTCCCATGAACTTTTTGAAGTACCCTCCTATACTTGGTTTGGTTTTGAATTGCCTCAGAGAATTATGTGAGAACCTTCAACCATGTTTAATTGGTTGGCTTCATCTGTGTTCATTTTCCCAATTTCTGCATGTTATAATAATTAGTGTTATTATGAAGTTAACTGGGTGTGTACTACAGCCAGTGTTCAAAGTAAACATTGATGTTTATTCTTTTAAAAACTCAAACTAAGTAATTATAACATGATTTAAAACATCATTTCAATAAAATAGAAATTTTAGAAAGGTACAACAGTTGGTTTTAGGGATTCTTTCCCAAAGATTCATAAGGACAAATAATGTCAATCAATAAAGCATCTTCCTTTATTAAAACATTCCAATATTAAATTTAGCAATTAATGCTGTTTAATTCCTCAGATGTTATAATATTATTCACTTAGTGATATGTATGGAGATTAAATTATATTCCCTGTAGCTTTGAAGTAATGACTTGGAAATGAATCATAATTTTAAGCTAGTAAAAGTTTGGCCTGTCTTTTTATCCCAGTACTTTTATGTTATTTCCCTTCACTTTTTAAAAAAACTAATTTAGAAGAACTTTCAGAACAAAAGCAGTTAAAAAATACCCTGAGAAGGATAACATTTAAGTACAAAGCAGGGGTGGGGCTGGGGGGGACAGTATGGTTTAGTAGTAGAGTTTGTACTCAGATGACAGACTGTTTAAATTATGCTTCTGACTCTCCATTAGCTGTGGGCAAGTTATTTTACCTCTGTGTGCCTCATGGTCTTCATGTGTAAAATGGGGATACTAGTAGTATATCTAGTAACAGTAGGGTTGTTGTGAGGATTAAATGAATTAATAAACACATAAAGTCTTAGAACTGTGCCTGGCACTATGTAAATGTTAGCTATCATGATTATTACCAGTTTCAGTATAACTGGAAAAAAAGTACCTCCTGAAAACTTATTGATTTAGGGAAAATAACCAACAGCTTTCGTATGATTGTTGACAGCTATCAGGTACATGACTTCACTAGAGATTATTTTTTGATGAATTCCAATTCCAAATGTTTTTGAAAAATTCATTCAAATTATAGAATGCTTTTCGAATGGAAAAAAATTTTTAGCACATAAAAAGGAGGGTTTTCCTTTCTGTTTAACTTTTCCCTCCCTATTATCACAGTAATAATATGTTTATTGTAGGACACTTAAAAATACAAAAAAGCTGAAAGGAAAAAATGTTTATAACCTACAACTCACATAACCACTGATAGCTTTTTGGCAAATTATTTACAAGTTTTTACCTGAGATGTATGTGTGGGTTTGTAAAATTATTAGAGTTGTGATCATGATCACACTGTGTATTTACAATTTTGTGTCCTATTTGTTTCATTACAAAGGTAGATTTTGACCATTTGTTTTCGGGCTTTTTCATTCTCACAAACCTAGAGCTCTTCCTCAAAGGAATTATAGAGTTGGAAGATAATTTAGAATGCATCTAGTCTAATTGTCTCATTCTACAAATGGAAAAATTGAGATCCAGAGAAGCTAAGAGATTTGTTCCGGACCACACAGCTGGTTGGTGGCTGAGCCAGAACCTTTGCTGCTTTACCAGTAATACCTGTCCAACTAAATGCCTATTGAAAATGGAGGAAGTGTTCTTATAAAAGCAAAATAAATAAAAAACAAAAGCTCTGTAAGTGAAACCAGGTACAATGCACCTGAAAAAAACTCAGAATATTTAGAATATTCTGTTAGTTGATTTGTGTGTGCCAGTGACTCCAAGTTTTCTGGATTAATATCATAAGCTACAAAGTTTTTGGTGAAGAACAACTCAGTCTTTCACATTAGTTATATGTGACTACATATTTTGAGTATATCATGTCCCCTCCCCCTTTTATTTTTTGAAAAATTTTAAACCTCAGAAAATTTGAAACAATTGTGCAATTATATATTTGTAAACCAGTCTTCTAGATTAACATTTTGTGGCTTTTGCTTTGTCTACTTTGAGGCTATTTCTACAGAACTTGCTGAGATTGGGTATCAATTAAATTTAGACTTACAGTGTTAAGAAATTTATGGTCACTGCATCAACTCACTGTTCCATGTAATAAGTTTTGTAAGCTCTCCAACTATAGACAGAACTGGAGTTTAAATCTTGTGACTATTTTGGAATGCTATTTATTCTCTTAATACTTAAAACAAAATTCAGTGTGAATCAAATGTGTAACTGAAAAATGTACCAGTCAAAACTAAGCTTCAGGCAGAATAGAAATAATCCACTCTGTAAAGTTTTTCTTTTTTGTGGTATCTGTCTCAGATTGGGAGTTAAAGGAACATTTTCAAAATAGAATCCTAAGATCTGGTTTCACAATTCTGTAATAGAGGACATGATCGAGGCTATTACATTGTTGAAGCTAAATTTTAAGTCACTGTAGTTTTTTTTTTATAAAGTAAATTATCCTAATGCAGTCACATGAGCTGATGATGCTGTGATTTGTGTCAACCAATTCACTGCTCTGTATTTTTCAGTACCAAGTAATTCCTTTGTTAAACTCATTTTCAGTAAATGAGCCATTGTTTCCCAAAGGGTAGTGATTATTTCCATATATAGTACAAAGCCATAAGAAATAGATTTTAAGGTCTAAAATATTAGTTAATGATTGGGAATGGTTGAAATCCTCACTGTGTATATCAAGCCACAAATGTATGTATGAAAAGGGCAGCTGTTGTGTTTGCTTCCTAGGCTACAATATGAGATATTATGTTTACTAGAAATCAACTGACAGCAAACCTTTAAAAGAGAGGTCTTTTCGTTTAGGTGCAAGAAGGGTGGTTCTATTAAGTCAACCCAGCTGGGTTACATATTTTCGTAATGTAAACACCCAGAATGAGGTAGCTAGAGTTCAAATCTAAGTGGCTTGTGACAGGTGAAGAAATATATAGGCATCAGTTACTGGTTTACTCAATGCAGTTGATATCAGTATCGGTAAATAAATCACCGACTTCTTAAAGTACCTCAGCAGGAAAGACATTAAAATAGAGACACTATAATGTTTAAGTGGTGTAGGTACTAAAGTCTGGTTACCAACATATATCAGCTTATCTCTGTAGGCAGGCAAATTTTAAATTTTAAATAACTAATTTTTATACCATAATTTTCTTTTCCTCTTAAAGTAGATGCTCATTCTTAGAAGACAAATTAAAATCAATCTCTCTGTTTCTCTCTTTCTCAATGCTAATGAAAACAAATGCTTATACTCACTTATGACACATTCTCTACCTACTGATCACTAGAAATGATGAGAGCTTCAAAGGCCGGGATCGTGTCTCATTTGCTTCTCCAAGGCCTAATGTACCAGGCTGGATGCTTGTTGTTTGTTATTGAATTGAAAGCTTCGAATGCTAAATTTGTATTTGATGGTGACTCTCGAAGAAGAGTACTCTCACTGGCTCTTGCCATTATGTATTTCGAGATCCCTACTTCCTCATGCAATGGAGGAATTTTTATGAGGGAACACTTCGAATTGTATTTAGACAACCCCATGGTAGTTTGTTTTCTTGTGTTTGGACTTTTTTTTTGAGTGAGAGCCCTAATCTAAAAATAGTGTATGGTAACCAACTATCTACAGAAATGGCCCTTTATTTTGAAAAGAAATAGTCCTTTGTTTATATTGCTTTCTATAATCTACATAAAGCTAAGAATGCTGTTGAATTGTTTATGAAAAATACCCTTTTCACTGCAGTGCTGTGATCTTATGTTAAAAAATTGTGAGAGATCCAGTTAATGGAAACTGTGTCCAAAGTCTCATCTAATACATCAAAATATACAAAAGCAGTCTGTGATGCTAGCACAGAAAAAAATACTTCCAATTTGAAACCTCCTTATTCTGTTTTATAAACTTAAAACATAAAATTAAATTTAAATTTAAAATTAAATAGATTTAAAATATAAAATTAAAAATTATAAAATTAAAAAATAAAATAAAAAATGGCAGTTTTGTGTGTGCTGGTGATCCTCTTTAAAGTCAGTGAAGAAAGAATGGCTCATTCCAGTGGTACACTGTCTATGTTTAACAGGCTCTCTGGGGGGAAAAAAAAGCAATAGTTTGTAGGGTTTGCTGATTTCTGTGATGTAAATATTCCTATAAAAACCAATTTCAAGTTACCAATGTGAAGTTACTAAATGCTGAAATGGGAAAAGAATATGCAGTAGCACACCGTTATATAATATTTTCACCATACAGATAAAATAGGTCTTCAGTAACCGTAAGAGATAAATCATAATAAAATAATTAGGGAATGATGATTTCTGAGTGTTTATTACCTTTGTTTTAAATATAATTTATTTCCTTGTAAGTTTATGTAATATAATGTTGTTATCTTTTTCTTTATTTTGCGGCTGGCTTATATAGGGATCTGAACCCTTGACCTTGGTGTTATAACACTTAGCTCTAACCAGCCAGCCCAATGATATCTTTTTTTTTTTTTTTTGGTCGGCTGGCCAGTAAGGGGTTCTGAACCCTTGAAGTTGGTGTTATCAGCACCACACTCCAACCAAGGGAGCTAACTGGCCAGCCCTGTTTTCTTTTTCTTTTTTGTAATGTAGTTTTTATGGCTATTTTTCGCAATTAGCTTGCAAAATTCCAAAAATGTAATAGTCTCTCATGAACAGTATGAACCAGTTCCATCACACCACTGGTTTATTTTGTACCTTTGTTAGGATATTTAACTAGCAGTGGGGAGGGATGAAGTTAGGTATATTCACCATGTGAGTAAAGTCCAAGTGGATTAAAGATTTAAATGTAAAAAACAAAGCCAAAAAATCAGAAGAAAATATTGATAACTATTTTTATCTTGGAGGGAAAGAGCTCTGTTATCTTGATTTCACAACAATCTATTATCTTGATTTCCTGCTACATCAGCATTTTACAGTAAATGATAACCACCACCCCCCCCTTGTTGCAATTGTAGTGAAATACTCTCAAATTTTTGATGATAGTGTAGGAGGGAGTAGTGATGGGAGAGCAGTTTCTCAAATTGAATGCACACACCCTTTGACTGAAAAAATCGTTTAGCTTATATACAAAGAATAATAAAAAAAATTCCATGAACATACTACCCAGCCCAAGAAATAGAACTTAACTAACACTGTTGAAGCTGTGCTCAAGCACCTTCCAATCCCATCTCTCTGCCTTACCTCCCTTCCAAGAGGAAACCACCATCTTGAATTTTGTGTTTATTATTATTTGCTTTTTTAAAAAAATGGTTTTTTAGATATAGTTCACATATCAACAATTTGCTCATCTAGAATGTATAATTTAATGATTTCTAGTAACTCCCAGAGTAAATTTTAATTTTAGAACATTTTCAGCACCAAAAGAAAAGAAACCTCATACCCATTAGCAAATTCCCCCAGGCAACCACTAATTTACTTTCTGTCTCTATAGATTTGACTATTCTGGACACTTCATATAAATGTAATCTATAACATGCGGTCTTTTGTGACTGCTTTACTTAGCATAATGCTTTCAAGGTTCATTCGTGTCATAATATATATCAGTACCTTATCTCCTTTTATGGCTGAATAATATTCCATTGTATGGATAGTTTATTCCTTCATTAGTTCGACATTTGGACTGTTTCTACTTTTTGGCTATTGTGAATAATAAATACTCCTTATGAACATTTGTGTACAAGCTTTGTATGGGCATATGTTTTCATTTCTCTTGGGTATATACCTAGGAGTAGAATTGCTAGGTCATCTGGTAACTCTGTTTAACTTTCTGAGGAGTTGCCAGGATGTTTTTCAAAGCAGCAGCACCATTTTATATTCCTACCAGCAATGTGTGAGTATTCTAATTTATCCATAGCCTTGTGAAACTTGTTATTTGTCTTTTTTATTATAACCATACTAGTTGTGTGTGTGTGAAGTGGTATCTCATTGTGATTTTGATTTGCATTTCCCTGATATCTTATGATGTTGCACATCTTTCATGTGCTTATTGGCCATTTGTGTATCTTCTTTGGAGACATGTCTATTCAGAACCTTTGCCTATTTTTAAATTAGATTATTTGTTCTTTTTGTTATTTAATTGTAAGAGTTCTTTATGTATTCTAGATGCCAATCCCTTATCAGTTATATGATTTGCAAATATGTTCTCCTATTCTGTTGTCTTTTTACTCCCCCCCCCCCCCCTTTTTGGCATTTTATTCGTATGTACGTTATTACATCCCTAGGAAAAGAATCCAAAAATTTTTTTTCCTGGGGGTTTTTCTTTTTTTTT
>NW_007728014.1:147403-172213 GCF_000696425.1 Galeopterus variegatus | reverse complement strand
AAAAGTTTTTTTTGTTTTTTAGATGGCCAACCCCTTTCCGTTTTATGATTTTCAAAAATTTTTTCCCTTTCTGTTTTCTTTTTTCCCCCCCCCCCCCCATTATGGCATTTTATTCGTATGTACGTTATTACATCCCTAGGAAAAGAATCCAAAAATTTTCTGTCCTGCGTGTCTTGCTTTTTTATGGTCCATGATGCCAGCTGAGATTGTCAGTATAGTGAAACCAAACTGACAGAATGGGAGCAGATTATTCTGCCATTTTTCTAGATCTTTGAGTTGCACATCAAATCTAGGGCTGATCACTTCACACTTGTTTAACCTGCTTGTGAAGTGCATAACAATTTTCCAAGCTCTGTGATCATTGATGATTTTAAATTTGCCAATGTGATCATGTTTAATCATCACTGCTAGAAACTGGACAATGACTTTGGAGCATAGCCTAATAAGAGCCTGGCATTTATCTCTCTTTTTGGCACTGTTGGTGCTCTTGAGATCATTAGCTGGGACATTCACACACACCATTATGGTGGCAGGGAAAGATGGCACAAAGAGTATATTTTCACTTTCTTGATGGTGTCCTTTGGAGCACAAAAATTTTGAATTTTGATGAACTCCAACTTTTATCTATTTGTTCTTTGGTTGCTTGTGCTTTTAATGTCGTATTTAAGAAGTATTTGCCTAACTCAGGTCACTATATTTTCTTCTAAGAGTTTTATATCTTAAGCTTTTATATGTAGGTTTGTTATCCATTTTGAGTTATGTTTTCGTATATGGTGTGAGGTAGGGGTCCAACTGCATTCTTTTGTTTGTGGATATTCAGTTGTCCTGTCACCATTTGTTAAAAGACTATTTTCCAGTTGAATGGCCTTGGCACTCTTACCAAAAATCAATTGGCTATAAATGTAAAGGTTTATTTTTGGGCTCTCAGTTCTGTTCCATTGATCTATAAGTCTGTCCTTATTCTAGTACCACACTATTGTTTACCATAACTTTGTAGTAAATTGTGAAATAGAGAAATGTAGTTTTCCAGTTTTGTTCTTTTTTAAGATTGCTTTGGCTATCCTACGTCCCTTAATCTTCCATATAAATTTTAAGATCAACTTGTCAGTTTTGCATAATGCCAGATGGGACTTTGGTAGGGATTACATTGAACCTATAAATCAATTTGGGGAGTATTGTCATTTTAACAATATTGTCTTCTGATCCATCAACCTGGAATGTTTTTTCATTTTTTTTAGATCTTCAATTTCTTTTGGCAATTTTGTAATTTTCAGAGTATGTTTTATACTTCTTATTAAATTTATTCCTAACTATTTTATTGTTGTTAATGATAGTGTAATTTGAATAGTCTACTTAATTTTGTTTTTGGATTGCTTATTGCTAGTGTATGCAGTTGATTTTTGTATATGAATCTTGTACCCTGAAACCTGGCTGAACTTATTTGTTTTAGGAGTTTTCTAGTGTATTATTTAGGATTTTCTATATACAAGATTATGCCATCTTCAAATAGAGATGGTTTTACTTTGTCCTTTCCAATCTGGATGTCTTTTATTTAATTTTCTTGCCCAATTTCGCTGACTAAAAGTCTCTCCTACAATGTTGAATACCAGGGGCAAGAGCAGACAACCTTCTTTGTTCCTGATCATAAGATGGCATTCAGTCTTTCACTGTTAAGTGTGTTGTTAGCTGTGGGTTTTTTGCAGATGCCCTTTATCGGGCTGAAAAAGTTCTATTCCTAGTTTGAGTGTTTTTATTTTGAAAGCATATTGAATTTTAATTGATTTTCAGATATTAAACCAACCTCCCATTCTTTGTATAAATCCCACTTGACTGTGGTTTCTAATCTGCTCTATTTTATTTTATTATAGTTTTTTTTAATATTTATTTTTTGGAGGAGCTTTAGGTTCACAGCAAAAATGAGTGGAAAGTACAGAGTTGCCATATACCCCTTGATTTTACACTTGCATAGTTCTCCCACTACCAACATCTTGCACCAGAGTGGCACATTTGTTGTAACCCATGAACCAACATTGACAAATAATTATCACTGAAAGTCAGTAGTTTACATTAGGGTTCACTCTGTATTGTACATTCTATGGATTTTGACACATGTATAATGACATGTATCTACAATTGTGGTATCATACAGAATAGTTTCACTGGCCTAAAAATCCTCTGTGCTCTACCAGTTCATCCCTCCTTCCCCCTTAACCTCTGGAAACCAGTCATCTTTTTACTGCCTTCATAGTTTTGTTTTTTCTGGAATGTCATACAGTTAGAATCATAGTATGTAGCCTTTCAGATTGGCTTCTTTCACTTAGTAGTATATATTGGAGATTCTTCTGTTTCTTTTGGTGGCTTGGTAGATCATTTCTTCTTAGTGTTAAATAATATTCCCTTGTATTGATGTACCACAGTTTATCCATTTATCTACTGAAGGACATCTTGGTTGCTTCCATGTTTTGGCATTTATGAATAAAGCTGCTATAAACATCCATGTGCAAGTTTTTGTGTGGACATTTTCAGTTCATTTGGATAAATGCCAAGGAGCACAATTGCTGGATTGTATGCTTAGAGTATGTTTAGTTTTGTAAGAAATTGCCAAAATGTCTGTGCCATTTTGCATTCCCATAAGCAATTAATGAGAGTTTCTGTTGCTCCACATTCTCTCCAGTGTTTGGTGTTGTCATTGGATTTTTGCCATTCTAATGGGTATGTAGTGGTATCTCATTGTTACTTTAATTTGCAATTCTCAAATGACATGATGTTGAACATCTTTTCATGTGTTTATTTGCCACCTGTATATCTTCTTTGGTGAGGTGCACAGGTACTTCAAAAAGTTTGTGGAAAAATAGAATTGAAAGATAATTCATATGTTTTCCTTAACTTTTTGAAGTGCCCTCATATCTGTTTAGATTTTTTGCCCATTTTTATGTCAGGTTGTTCATTTTCTTATCATTGATTTTTAAGAGTTCTTTGTATATTTTGGACAAAAGTCCTTTATCAGATATCTCTTGCAAATATTTTACACAGTCTACAGCTTGTTTTCACATTCTCTTGATGCTTCATTTTAAAAACAGGTTTATTGAGGTGTAATTTATATATTACAAAATTTTCCCTTAAATTTAGTTTTAGTAAATTTATACAAGTGTACAACCATTACCATCAACCAGATTTAGAAAGTTCTGTCACCCCCCAAAATTTCCTAAACAATGTGTTGTTTAGTTGTGCTTATTTTGGGGGTTTATACAAATGATAAAGATTAAATGGACTCGAAAGTACTTTGAGCTTTTGAGCTCCATTAGAGAGATGTGTAGATAGAGAATGCAGTAACTTCAATTTTGGTTTCTTTTTCTAGTTAACAAATGTGATAAAGAATTGAAGTTTTATTCTTTATCAACATTTAAATGAATCTTTGAGGGAACAGATGAATAAGGGTTTATACAGAATCTATATACTTAGGAGCACGATTGTCCCATTTATTTGAGCTCCTCAAACCAGAGTAAAGGCAGAACTAGGTTAAGTCTTGTACTTGTCTCAAGTCAGTTCTTTTCTCCATTGCTCACACAGCTGTTTCAAATCTCTACTCCTCTCCTCAAAGTCCTACTCCACCTCTTCCTCACTTTCTGAAGATGACTTCATGCCCTATTTCATAGAGAATATAAAGCCAAAGGATGCAGGAACTGGATAACTTCCTGTTCCACCCACAGACAAATTTATGTCAACACACTTTTCTGCCTCTGGATCCTGTTCTCTGTGAGTTTTTCCAGGGACTTTGTTCCATCTGTTATCTTCTCTTGGGTTTGTAACCTCTGTCTCTCCACAGTACCTTCTCCTTAGCCTGTTAACTTGCTTGAGGGTCACCCCTAAATTCAATCCTCATCATCCTCTGGATGACTAGCCTAATTTCTCTTCCTCTTCACAGCTAAGCTCTTTGAAAGAGTGGTCTTCAGTCATCGTCTGTACTCCTTGTCTCATTTATTCCTAATCCTCTGTATGATCATTTCTACATACCATACAGCCCAAACTGTTCTGACAAATAAATGACTAGTGACCTGTTATTAACTAACAGTTAGGTACCCAATCCAGTGGCCACGTTTTGGTCCTTATGATTTATGTTGCATGTGTCAATAATTTGTTCCTTTACATTGTATTCATATATCACAACTTTTTAAATCTCTTCACCTGTTGATAGACATTGGGGTTGTTTCTAGTTTTTGGCTATTACTCATGAAATTGTAATGAATATTTCTTTACAAATTTTTGTGTGGACATAGGCTTTCATTTCTCTTGGGTGAATACCTAGGAGTGGAATGGCTGGGTCAAGTTATATGTTTAAGTTTATAATAAACTGCCAAACTTTTTTCCAAAGCGATTGCAATTTTGCATTCCCACCAGCAAAGTATCAGAGTTCCAGTTGCTCCACATCCTTGTGTGCATTTGGTAATGTCTGCTTCTTTCCTCCCCAGTTTTAGCTATTTTAATAGATATGTAATGCTTTCTCACTGTGATTTGCATTTCCCTAATGACTAAAGATGTTAAGCATCTTTTCCAGTGCTTATTAGCCATTTCTATATCCTTTTTAGTAAAGTAGCTGCTCAAGCCTTTGCCCATTTTTTATTTAAAAATTTTTAATTTTTATTGATTGATTTATTTTGGCAACTGGCTGGTAAGGGGATCTGAACCCTTGACCTTGGTGCCTTGGTGTTATCAGCCCATTTTTTAATTGGCTTTTTTATTTTCTTAACACTGAGTTTTGAGCAATCTTGATATATTCTGGATATAACCCCTCTTTCAGATGTGTGATTTGCAGATATGTTCTTCTAGTCTGTAATTCTTTATAAAAATTCTCTTCATAGTGTCTTTGGCAAAGAAGACATTTAAATTTTTGTGAAGTCCAGTTGATCAGTTTTTTCTTTTATAGATAATGCTTTTGGTGTCATATCTAGAAACTCTTTGTCTGACTTAGGTCATGAAGATTTCTCCTATGTTTTCTTCTAAAAGTTGTAAGTATAATGGTTTATGATGAGATCGAGATCTGTATTTCATGTTTGTGATAATTTTTGAATTAGGTGTGATTTTTTTTTTAAACCTATGAATGTCCAGTTCTGACACCGTCTGTTGAAAAGCCTGTCCTTTCTCCATTAATTTTCCTTTGCACCTTTCTCAAAAAATCAATTAGCCATATTTGTGTGTGTCTCATTTCTTTAACCTATAGATTATTTAGAAGTGTGTTTTTAATTTTCAAAAATGATATTTATTTTCAAGTTACTACCTTGGGTTATAGTTTTGTTGTGATTAGAATATGGCATGAATGATACCATTTGCTTGGAATTTTTTGAGATTTATCTAATGGCCTTATATGTGATCACTTTTTATAAATAAATATTCCATTGTGTTTGAAATGTATGTTTATTCTGCAGTTGTTTAATGTAGTGTTTTGCATATGTCCACTAGATAAAGCTTGCTAACTGTATTTTTAAATATTACATACTTTATATAAGTAAACATTTTATATGCATAATCTTTCTATTGATAAATATATTGTTAAAATCTCTTACTATGATGATCTGTATTATTTCTCCTTAGTTCTGTCGACTTTTGCTTTCTGTATTTTGAAACTCTTAGTAGTATTAGTTACGTACAAGTTTAGAATTTGTCTTTCTATTGTACTGAGCCTTCTAAGTATATTCTTACCCCTAAAAACTGTTCCTACAAAGTTTATTTAATTTCTTGCTAATGCAGTTGCCTCTTTTCCTTTTTTAAAAATTATTTATTTATTTGTTTGTTTGTTTATTTGCAGCTGGCTATCACGGGGATTTGAACCTGTGTTGTAAGTCTGTTCTCTAACCAACTGAGCTAACCAGCAAGGCTTAAATTAATTTTAAAATTACAGTTGAAGTTTATATGCAACAGAATTTATAGATTTTAAGTATCCATTTTGTTGAGCTTTGACAATAGTGAACACCACCCGAATCCCAATACAGAACATTTTCATCAGATTTCAATGAAGATTTTAGAACATTTCATCACCCTAGGAAGCGCACCCCAGTGAATTCCACCATGCATTTCCCTCCCCCTGCCCTTGGCAACCAGTTTTTTGGTTTCTGTTATCTTTGATTCATTCTGTTTGTTCGTGGATTTTATGTAGGCAGAATCACACAATCTGTATGTATTCTCGTGTGCCAGGCTTCTTTTACTCTACAAAATGTTTTTGCAATTTATTCATGTTGCTTGCATGTATCAGTGCTTTTTTCCCTTTTTATTACTGCATCATATTTCAGTGTATGAATATAACACTATTTATTTATCCATCCTTCTGGTGTTTCTAGTTTTAGACTCTAAGTCTTTTTTGTGGATGTATGTTTTCTTTTCTTTGGGCATAAATATCTAGACATGGAATTGCTTGGTTATAGTGTAGATATGTATTTAACTTTATTAAACTGCCAGTTTCCCAAAATGGTTTTACCATTTTACACTACTACCAGCAAAGATGTGAGTTCCAATCCACTGCATGTCCTTGTAATATTTGATAGTCTTTGGATGTAGCCGTTTGAGTGGGTGTGAAATGGTATCTCATTTTAGTCTTAATTTGCATTTCCATGATGACTAATGATGTTTGGCACATTTTCATGTTTTTATTGGCTTGTTGGTATATCTTTTTTCCCCTGAAATGTCCGTTCAAGTTTTCTGCTCCTTCAAAAAATTGGGTTGTCATTGTTAATATTATTATAATTACTACTGCACTGTAGGAGTCTTACTTTTTTTATGAATACCAATCTTTTGATGGATAGATATACTGTGAACATTTTCTACTTGTTTATAATTTGCCTTTTCACATGCTAGTGATACTTTTTGATAAGCAGAAATTTTTATTCTGAAGAAGTTAAATTTACCAATTTTTTAATTTTATTAGCACCCTTTTGATCCAATGTAAGAAATCTTTGCCTACCCCAAGGTTGTAAAAGTATTCTCCCTTGTTTTTTTCTAGAAGTTTTATAGTTTTGGTTTTTATGTTTAGGTCAGTTTTCCATCCCTAATTAATTTTTGCATATGAGTAATATAAGGGTTTGAAGGGCTTTTGTTGTTTTGTTTTTTCATTACTGGTAACCTTTTCTCACAACACTTTTGTTAAAAAGACTTTCTTTTTCTTACTGAATTGCCTTACTCTGCTTTGGAAAATCAATTGACTATGTAAATATACAGTAGTATAGTTCTGGACTTTTATTCTGTTTTATTGATCCTTTTGTCTATTGTTACATTAATGCTATTTTTGTCTTGATTATTGTAGCTTTAGAGTAGTGTTTCTCAGTCTCAGCACTATTGACATTTTGGGCCTGATCATTCTTTGTTGTAGGAGGCTGTCTTATATAGTATGGGATGTTTACCAGCATCCCTGGCATCTGCCCACTAGATGCTAGTAGCATCCTCCCTGTTGTGACAACCAAAAAATGTTTCTAGACAATGCCAGCTGTCCCCTGGGGTACAAAATCACCCTTGGTTTTGAGAACCACTGCTTTAAAGTAACTCTTGACATCAGATAATGCAAATCCTCCAACTTTCTTGTTCTCATTCAAGATTGCTTTGGCTATTCTAGAAGCTTTGTATTTCCATATTATAGAATTAGCTTGTCAGTTACTTTTTTTTTTTTTTTTTTTAGCATGTCAGTTTCTATAAAAAAATCTGTTGGGACATTTATCAGGAAGGCATTAAATCTATAAGTCAGACAGAAGAGAGTAGACCTCTTAACAAAATTGAGTCTTTCAATCCATGAACATGATATATCTCTTCACTTATGTATGTCTTTAATTTCTCTTGGCAATGTTTGGGAATTTTTATTTTAGAGTTCTTGCACACATTTTGTTAAGTGTATTACTTGATATTTCATATTTTTCAATGCTACTAGAAGTGGTATTTTATTTTTAATTTCACTGTTTAATGTCATTGACTAGTTATAGGCCCTCCTTGTCCGGCTCCCAACCTTACACTCTGTTAGGGCACCGTCTTACCTGGGGGCGATATATCTCGACAGAACTGCTTTATCCTACTCAAAGGCCCCATGAGAAAGAATTGGCAGAATAGATGCAGACTGGGGTCTGGAGATCCTCAGGTTTCTAATTAATTAAACCAATCATTTTCAGCCAATGAAAGTTTGCTAAAAGATTCTGTTGGTTTCCCCTTACCCCCTTCAGTGGCCAGTTTGCTCATCCTCCCATTGTGCCTCGGGGATGAAAGGGGCTTGAAGCATTCTCTCTTAGCAAGGGCTTGTCTCTTTGGAATTTAGTTTGTTTAAGTTCTTTGAGTTCTCAACTTTCTTGTACACAACCAGCCCACTAATCAACCAACCAACCAACAAAAACTATGCCTTTTTTCTTTATTAAGGAAATCTCTTGTCTCTTTCTACATCCTAACTGGAAACAGTTAACCAGTTTTCTTTGTTTAGTATTATGGTATATCTTTTAACTTCTCTTTTATTATCCTTTTACTTTCAACATTTCTGTGTCCTTATATTTTATATGTCTCTGGGAAACAATGTATACTTATATTTTTTATCTAGTCTGACAATCTTTTTTTTTTTTTTTTTTTTATAAAAAGATGACCGGTAAGGGGATCTTAACCCTTGACTTGGTGTTGTCAGCAACACGCTCAGCCAGTGAGCAAACCGGCCATCCCTATATGGGATCCGAACCCATGGCCTTGGTGTTATCAGCACCGCACTCTCCCGAGTGAGCCACGGCCGGCCCTAGTCTGACAATCTTTTATGTGAAGTTATTTACATCAATTATGAGAGTACCAATCTTTTTGAATTTATTTCTGCCATCTTATTTACATATTCCAGATATCCTGTTTTTCATGTTTTTCTCCTTGTCTTATTTTGAATTGCCTGAGATTTTCCACTTGTTTATTTGTAAGTTTCACACCTTATTTTGTTCTTTCAGTTGCCCTAGATATTTTAACATGCATATTTAAAGTCTGTAGGTAATAAATATTGTCTGTTTTCTTTTTTGTTTTTGTTTTTATAAAGACAAAAGCAGCTTTTACTATATTTACATCCAACAAAACTTCACAGGGAACAATCCTTGTTGCACAGGTCTGGGTCCTGGATGGGTGAGGCTTTCCCCAGAGTGGAGTGGACAAGAAAGATTAGTTAGGACTGGAAGGGGCACCAATTCTTCCTAATATTGTCTATTTTCAAATCTGTCTGGTTAATTTTAGTAGTCTCCTATTTCTTCATTATACTTTTTTCTCCTGTTATATTTTTTCAAGCAAATTAAAAATCTTTCAAGTTTGCATCTGATAATCCTCTTATCTACAATTGTTTGTTATTCATTGGCTCTGATTCATTGGCTTTGACTCATAGGTGCTGTGTCTTTCTCCAGTGATTTTTTAAAATTGTGAGCCCATGGTCATTGGAACTTTATTTGTTGTAATTTTTTGAGGCGGGGAATTAGTTTTTTTTTCATAGATGTTTTGAGTATCCAGGGGTTACCACCTACTTTTATGTAAATTTTCGCCTTAAGTTTTGCAGGCCACATACTAGTGTGACTCCTAGTCATACAGGTGGAGGGACTTGTGATTAAGAATTCACAGCAGAGACATGTTGCCGTTTTACTGTTCTACCAAGAACCAAAGCCTGTAAAGACTCATTCCTGTTATCTCCCTCTGCAGAATGAGTTTTTTCCTATTTTGCCCACTAAAGAAGCAGCATTTTGGGGAGTACTGGCATATTTATAAAGATGTTGTTAATCCAACCTGTCTCCCTGGTAGGGACCCCACCTGGCTTCCTGTCATCTCAGCAAGTAGCCCATTAAAACACTTTTGTCTACCAAGGATTGGCCAATAACTCCAGGGAAAACTCTGGCCATAGAGTTACTCATCCTTGTGAATTTATGTTTTCTTCTTGTTTCTGACTTCCAGGATTTCCTTGATTCCTCCTCAAGCTTAGCCATGTATTTTTAAATATATATGTTTTATCTAGCAAATTCAGGTATGTTTTTCAACCTAATCTTTTATTCTATATCTTTGGTAGTTACATTTAGTTGTTTTTGAAATGTGACAATATATTATAAGGGGAAAAATAAAGTCCATATTCAGTCCTACCTCCAAACTTAGAACGTCCTTCCCCCACTTCAACTGTGGTTAAATGTATCTTCCTCTTCACTTACTTCAGATGTGCTTCTTCTCTTTTGATATTTTCCCCTTCTGGCTCAACTCCTACCCCATCTATAACCCCAGACAGAATGAATTACTCTTTTACATTTGTTTCCATACTTCTTTATATATCTTTTTTAAAAGAGAGGTATTCCTATAGACAAAAAAATGGGGGGAGGGGTGCCATGGGGGTGCTGTTTCCTGTTGCCTGAATTTAAGCCCTTTCTGTGGTGAATTATATAATCACTTTGTGGCTATTATATATTTGTCCTGCAATTAAAAAAAGAGATCTAAGGGGCTTTGGCTGATTTTATAAACATGTATTTCTTCTACCTAGCATCCTTTCATATATTTGCAGATGGACGGATGGGGAAGAGAGTTAAGCAGTAGGATGAAAACGGGAGGGGAGAAGAATTTCTGGTAGAGAGCAAAAACAGATTTGTGAGAAAAGCAACAAGTGTAGAGAGGTTGGGATGATTTAACAATGGAGAAGGTACAAGTCAGAGATTAAGGGAAGAGGAAGTGCCAATGCTGGAGGTTGGGAGATGGACAACAAGCTGGCTTATGGTGCTCAGAGGAGCATGTTTCATTTGTAAACATTTTTCTGATATGCATTTTCCATTTTAACATCTGCAAAATCAGGATGTTTCTTACAATTATTTGCATTCCCTAGCTTAATAAACAGTGTTTGTTTTTCCTTTTTGGCAGCACATAAAATAATGGCACATTTACCATCAGTGGTGTCTTATATTTACTGAAACATGGTATAATTTTACTTTATTCCTAATTAGCCTCTTAGTTTATATTTCATCTAGCAGGCAAGTAATTTTTAAAAGTGTTCAGAAACAGACTCTCATCATTAAACTGATCCAGACACCTGACTTTGATGTTATTCTAATAGAAACATCTAAGGTGATTTATGTGAAACTATCGGACTACTTTTTGTAAAAGGTTACCACTAAACAGGCTATGTTTGCAGTTGCCAGAATCTCAAATGAAAGTAACCTTTCCCCACCCCTGTTATTTGAGGGGCTGTTTCCCTGAAGCATGTACAAATTATTTATTAGTCAAGAACAACTTGTATGGCAACTTCTTAGCATTGCTTAGACAACATCTGTACAGCTCGTGCTCATTTCTGTTTTGTCTTCTTGAATCTCTTTGGAATTTTGACATAACTATTGAGCCCACAGACTTGTCTTGTTTTATAAAACTGGGCATTTGAGTGGAAACTACCTCAACCTATAAACTGTTCTTCAGTTTTCCTCTTGTGCTTTGGCTGTTGTGAAGCTCAGAGCCAAATGTGTAGCCTCCTTGGTTAAGGAATGTAGAATTTTTTAGCTTATGTTTTGGGTACGGACCACCTTCTGGGCCCTTTCGTCCCTACTTCATAACTTTCTCGTCCATTTTTTTCCTCCTTTCCCCAGACCCGTATTTTTTTCTGTCTTTCTCTTAATCTTATACTGTATGCTTCCTTCTTAGGTACCTCCCATCTGCTTTGGAACAGGGAGGGATACAAATTGAAAGCTAACGACATCAATAAACAAAATCTATCTTTTAAAAACATTTTCCCACATAGTAAAAACAGCACATTGAAACTGGTGAAGTAAAAGTCCAGTTCTGTTTTTCTTTTTATTGTGTGTCTTAAATGAGGAAAGATGTTTTGAGGAAAGGAGAATTTTGTTGTGCTGACAGTTGTGATGGTTCTGTGGTATTTGGGAGCTTAAAAGGACTGTGAGCTCTTTCAAGTTATTTCCAATTTAGAGACACTGGATTTTTAAAGAAAATTATAATGATAATTTAAAATTTGTACAGCTTTAAAAGTTAATTACTGTCTTAGTCCATTCAGGCTGCTGTATAATAAAATACCATAGACTGGATAGCTTATAAACAACAGAAATTTATTGCTCACAGTTCTGGAGACTAGGAAGTCCAAGATCAAGGTGCTGGCCGATTTGGTATCTGATGAGGGCATGTTTCCTAGTTAACAGATGGTGCTTTCTCACTCTGTCCTCATATGGTATAAGGGGGAAGGCAGCTGTCTGGCACTTCTTTTGCAGGGCCACTAATCCCGTTCATGAGGGCTCCACCCTCATGATCTGATCATCTCCCCACGGCCCCACTTCCTAATACTTTCACATTGGTGATTAGAATTTCAACATACGAATTTTAGGGAGACACAAACATTCAGTCCATAGCAGTCACGGTTGATTAGCTGAAATAATATGAAAGAGCTATATTCTTATCTAACAGAAAGATGCTTTCCTCCTGGTATTTTGCCTGAGAATGGAGAAAGTAGAAGAGTACCCCCGTTTCTGTGCATCCGTGTGTGTATGCGTACGTATGTTAAATTAAAAGTTAATATGTGAATAAAAGAGAACCTATGGTTTTTAAAACAGTGGAAGGAAAGAAATGGGGTAGAGAGAATTAGCTATAATTGGTGCATGTATTTTATTCAAACAATTGTCCTCTAACCAAACCAAATTGAGTCCAAAGTGGTAAACAGACTCATCTCACCATATTTTGCTCTCTCTTCCTGTGAAATAACACTGTAGCATGAAAGACTGAGAATTATATTCAGTCAGAAATATAAATAAAATTATGCTAATTTAATGCTGTATGTCATGCCAAGTCTTTTTTTATTGTTTCCTCTTCTTGGTATTCTCTTTTGTTAGTAAGTACGTCCCCTTTCCTTTTTCTCTTTCGTTGCTTGTACTTTGCTTTCTTATACTAGGTACAAACCTCCTTTCCCTGCCTTCTCTTGTTTGCCAGCCCTTGGGTATAAAAGTCATCCCTGAGAATTAATTGTCTTGGAATACTTAATTTATAACTGTTTCTAAGTCTGTTAGGCATCTGGCACTATCAGTTAATCTAAAACATTAATCTAGAGATAAAATTAGGGATCTTGATCAATTTAATGCAAAGAATGCTATTGTATTAAACCTTGCATTAATAAGAAAGAATGGGAGAGAATTAATAAGAAAATGTTTGGAAATTTCAGCAATTTCTTGCCAGTAATGTGTTATAATTCATATTCATACTAGAGATGATTAACTTTAGATTTTCATGTTTTTATAAAATTAACTTTAAATGTTTTGGTGATAGATATGCTAATTTTCTGATTGTATCACACCACAATATTTGCATGTATTGAAACAACAAACTGTACCCCATAAATATGTATAATGAAGAAAATAAATTTTTAAAAAATTAAAAGAAAAACATTAAGCTTACATCATAGGTCTGTCTCCTATAAGCGTTGAAAAAAGATTAATTATTTTTTAACAAATACAGATTCACAGAAAGTTCTGCTTTTTCTCAAGCATGTTATAGTTGGAAATTATAAAACAGAGTTCTCATAAGGATGTTCTACCTTAAAGTATACATTTGTAGTTTTAACACTGAAAAGAATAAGCAAAAAAAAGTAGCATTGAATGAAGCTTATTTTTTATTCATTTTTATTTATTTACCTATAAATTTCTTGTGTAAAAGTGAAGCTTATTAACTCAGTCAGCTAAAATTATGAAATAGTGCACTGCTTCAATCCAGGAAGTACTGTACATTATTTTTTTCCTCTCAGAAGGCATATGTGATTATTTTTTGTAAAGGTAGCCAAATAAGAGTTTAGGTCATTGCATATTCAATAGAAGGAAATTAAAATTTAGTTATTAGAAAGTTTCCTGTAAAAACATGCCTTTTTTCAAACATTGAAGTAAAAATGACTCTGTAGACTCCTTTGATTACATTTTAAAATGGATCTTGTTACCATTTTAAAAAATTAATAGACTTTACTTTTTAGATCAGTTTTAGGTTCACAGCGAAATTGTGCAGAAAGTACAGTTCCCCCCATCTCTCCTCCCTGCCACATGCACACAGCCTTTCCCTCCAACAACATCCTGCTCCAGTGTGGTACATTTGTTACAGTCAGTGTACCGACATTGACATATCATTATCACCCAAAGTCCATAGTTTACATTAGAGTTCACTCTGTGTTGTACATTCTAAGGGTTATGATAAACATATAATGACATATATCCACCCTTAAAGTATTATACAGAATAGTTTCACTGTTGTAAAAATCCTCTGTGCCCTACTCATTCATCCCTCCCTCCCTCCCTCAAACATCTGGACACCTCTGATCTTTTTACTGCCTCCATAGTTTGCTTTTTTCAGAATGTCATATAGTTGGAATTATATAATACGTAGCCTTTTCAGATTGGCTTCTTTCACTTAGTAATGTGCTTCATTTCTTTTAATGGCTTGGTAGCTTGTTTCTTTTTAGCACTGAGTAGTATTTCACTGTATGGATGTACCAATTTGTTATTCACTTATTGAAGGACATACTGATTCCAAGTTTGCTAATTATGAATAAAGCTGCTATAAAACATTCAGGTACAGATTTTTGTGTTGACATAAGTTTTCAGCACACACATGTAAATACCAAGGAACATGATTGCTGGGTTGCATGAACACATTACCATTTTTAAAAAGCAAATTATATAGAACAAACAAAACCACCAAAATCTTCTGCATGGTAACAAAATTGTACCTAGTCAAGGAAATTGTCAAAGACTTTTCTTGGACATCATTCCAGCTATAGCACTAGTAAATTTTATTACTATTGTTATCTCTTTGCCAGGATTACTACAGAATTCTCATAGTTGGTCTGCTTATTTGCAGACAGATTCATCAGAACTTGTATGGATTTTATATATGTGTGTGTGTGTAATATCCTTTTCATTGTAAAAAAATAAAATTTACCATCTTAACCATTTTTAAATGTACAGTACAGTATTGTTAACTATATGCACATTGTTGTATAACAGATCTCTAGAACTTTGTCATCTTGTAAACTAAAACTCTACCCATTGAACAACAACTCCCTATATTCCTCTCCCCCTCAGCACCTGATAACCACATTCTACTTTGTGTTTCTATGAGTTTGACCATCTCATGTAAATGGAATCATGAGTATTTGTCTTTTTGTGACTGGAATATTTTACTTAGCATGCTGTCCTCAAGGTTCATTCGTGTTGTAGCATATGACAGGATTTTCTTCTTTATTAAGGCTGAATAATATTCCATTGTATTTACATACTGCATTTTTTTTCCTTTTTGTCTTTTTTCGTGACCGGTAACGGGATCGCAACCCTCAGTGTCGCACCCGTACTGCGACTGGCAACAGGATCGCAACCCTCGGTGTCGCACCCGCACCGCGCTCAACCAGTGAGTGGACCGGTCTCTATATGGGATCCGAACCCTCAGCGGGAGCGCCGCTGTGCTCCCAAGCGCCACACTCTACCGAGTGCACCACCGGGCCGGCCCTACTGCATTTTTTTTTTAATCTATTCATTCACTGATGGACAGATGCTTCCACCTCATGGCTATTGTGAATAATGGTGCAATGAAGGTGGGTGTGCAAGTATCTCTTCAAGATCCTGTTTTCAATTCTGTTGGATATATGCCTAGAAATGGGATTGCTGGGTCGTATGGTAATTCCATGTTTAATTTTTTGAAGATCCTCTATACTGTTCTCCATAGCAACTGGACCATTTTACATTCTCACCAACATTGCACAAGGGTTCCAATTTCTTCACATTTTTGCCAGCATTATTGTTTTGTTTTGGTTTTTTATAGTGACCATCCTAATGGGTATGACATGATATCTCATTGTGGTTTTGATTGCATCTCCCTGTTAATTAGTGATGGTGAGCATCTTTTTATATGTTGATTGCTCATTTGTATGTCTTTTTGGAGAAATGTCTATTCAGGTACTTTGCCCATTCTTTAATTGGGTTATTTTGTTGTTGTTGAGTTGTCAGAGTTCCTTATATATTCTAGAAATTAACCACTTATCGGATATATGGTTTGTAAATATTTTCTCCCATTCTGTAGGTTGCCTTTTCACACTGTTGTTTCCTTTGTGCATAGAAGTTTTTAAATTTGATGTAGTCCTGTTTGTCTATGTTTGCTTTTTCTGCCTATGTTCTTGGTATCATAACCAAGAAATCATTGCCAGATCCAGTGTCATGAAGCTTTTCCTATATGTTTTCCTCGAGCTTTATTGTTTCAGTTCTTATGATTAAGTCTTTAATCTATTTTAAGTTGACTTTTATATATAGTATTAAGGTAAGGATCCAACTTCCTTCTTTTACATGTGTATATCCAGTTTCCCCAATATTATAGATTCTTAACCTGCAAGTCAGCAGCTTTGGAAGATCTGCAAATTGCTGAAAATGTGTGCAATATTTTGTACATGTTTGTGTGTGTATGTTACTTTTTAAGAAGGGGATCCATTAACTTTCATCAGATTCTGAAAGTGATTCCTAACCCCTCCCCCTCCCCACTTCTCACCCCTTACCTGTTATCCCCTACCCCCTGGTCAAAGGCTAGGATTGTGACAGTCTAAAAGAGGTTGTAATTATTTAAATTTAAACTTATCATTGTGTCTGGCTAGGGGATATTGTGGTTATTATTGGAACATAGCACACTTACGAATGAAGGGTAAGTTCATGCTGCTAATGAAGTCAGAACCTAAGTGAGAAGCAGGATGGGACCAGTATCAAGTGTAGCATTTGTAGGCACTTTAGTTCTTCGAGTTGTTTGCAGTTTCTCATGGGCAAGGTTGGCAGATCAGCATAGTGCATAATCTTGTTGAATATTTTGAAAATTTGTTGAAAACAGAAAACCAAACACCCTAAATGTTCAGACTAGTTGCTTCTAAAAGATTTCTCTGGTTTAAGTCAATGTTTTTAGTTGTTTTTCTTTTATTCAAGGAGCTCGGATCCTTGAGGTAATCAGTTTTGCTTTAGATGGGTTTTTAACGAATAAATGATAATAGTTATACATTCTTGGCGGGCGGTAAGTATAATACATTGAATGAATTTTAGAAATAAGAATGTCCACCTTTCCCCACCATCCCCCAAGAAAAAATAACAAATATAAACCAAAAAGAACTGGAGGAAAGTCTCTTTTATTATAGGGCAAGATTGACTAAAAGGCTTATTACCTTTGAGCTTTATCCTGATGCCTCTGTTAATCTTTCACATGGGCTGATGATGTATATACTGGGGTAGCAAAGGTAATCAGGTTTTATGTTGATTTGAAAGTTACCCATTATCAGGTTTGCATTTGATATTGATATCTCCAAGCAAATTGTGTGTCCCTAAGCAAATCAGCCTGCAGAAGCATGTGCCGGGAATGCTTTTATACCCCTCATCACTGAATGCTTGTCAGCTGCACAAAGGGAGGCTCCTCTGCACACCCCGCCCCTCCCCCAAAATTCATGCTGTTTTTTTTAAGTAGTTATTTAAATAGAAATATTGCATCTGCATCATAGTAAGACTGGCTTCTTCTGACAGGTCTGACCAAAGAAAATAGTATTCTGTGTAATCTTGCGTTTTGAAACATTAGTAGCTATCGAAAAGAGGGAAAAAGGGGTGGATGGGCATGCTAAAATAACATGAAATTCATTTGAGTTACCTGAATTATAAGAAGATATTTTGGCAGATTCATCTTTAGCAAGTCCCAGATGCTTAAATATGAGTTTCTGCTAATATGTTCATCCCACTCTTATTAATTCCTTTTATCTGAAATCCAGAAAGCCTCCATGTCCTTGTGAATAGGAAGCTGGGGAAAAGGGTAGGTGGGGTTAAGAGGAAAGCACAATCCCCTGTGTTTCCTGTAGCTCTTATTATTACGGGATCAGTTTGGATTGTGAGCTGAAATTGAAGAACAGAATTTAAAGTTGACCTCTAAAATTGATGGTCCAAAAGGGTTTATTTGTCTTCACTAAAGCCTGTCAGTTTTTGAATTGAGTAGAGTGCTTTTGGCTGTAAAAGCTTTGAAATGTAAACATTGAGGAAATAACATGTTTGTAATGTCTAAGTAATATAACATATGCAGGTACACATCTTAAAATTTTCTCATTTATCTTAGAAATTATACCTAAATAGTATTTTAGGAGGGAATTTTTAGCCATTAGAATTGGTTATACTGTGTAGTTTAATGCCAAGGTTTCTATTGTGGTCCTTCCTAAATAGTGTTTTGGTTGATTATAAAAACTGTGTATGCAGAGGACTGTCTGTTTGGAATAATAGTCACATGTTTTAGAAATAAGCAGAGGAAAGGTCCTTTGTTATGTTTTTTATTACATATGCCTTTTCTCACACTGTCACTACTATACCGCCCTTCTGCTGCTTGACATGTAGAGTATTGGCTTCTGTTGTCTTCCATTTGTTTTCAGAATAATGTGCACTAGTGAAGCGGCTTGATCTCTAGAATCTAATTTTATTTAATTGTTAGATTGAAAAGTTCTCGATGTAAGGATGGGTGTCTGTCCCTTTTGTGTGTGTGACAGTGCCTCCTAACACAGCACCTTGTAGGTGATTGATAAATATTAGTTGAATAAATAAATTAACATTTATCACCCTTATTTGGATGACACATGAATTTGTATGTGAAGATTTTAATTACTTTTTAACCAAATATGTTTTTGGAATAGAGTATTTTACGTGACATTGACAGGAAATTACCTTTATATCACAAAGAGGAAAAGCTTCCTGTACTAGATTACTATGTAAATTTAAAATATAGAGTCTAAGTCTTTGTAGTGAATGCTAATCAGGAGTGTGTATCAGATGTCTAGTTCCCAGCCCAAACTGATAAACCAGGAGGTAGAAACATGCATTTTTAAAAAGCTCCGCCAGTAACTCTAATGTATATTATCGTTTGAGGGTATATTTTGTTATAGTTTTGTAGCAATTAATTATTCTTCGTGTAGCATGAGTTAAAACTCATACTTATGTATGATTCTTAGAGTTTTGAATACAAGTCTTGCGCACATTAGTAGTTTTAATCTCACTGGCCATTCAATAAATGTTGCTTTATCTTTTTTTTTTAGAAGTGGAATTTTTATATTACCAAATAAGTGTGAAAATAACCATGACTATTAAGTAATATACAGATATGAAGAGAATATGTAGAAGTAGCCACAGAGGGGAGGTTTAAGATACATTGAGTAGTCCCCAAATTTTCTCCCCTTCCTCCCTACCAGATAGCAAGCTTCCCTGAGAATTGCTCGTGCCTAGTACAAAACAATTGTGAAAGAAATGAACTGTATTATAATACAGCTAGTTAGGACTGTGTAGAAGACCCATTAGTCCAGTGTTTGAAAAGACTGAGGCCCACTGGAGTTAAGCGTAGTAGGTTTAACGCTGGACTCAGAGACAGCAACTTGGCTTGTCCCCTAAGATCTGACTGTGAATAACTTCTTTAACATCTCCGAGTATTGTTTTCTCATCTGTAAAGCAAAATTAAAAGAACCTACTTTACATGGTTATCATAAAGATTAAATGAGATATTGTTTTATGTAAAAAGGTTTAACACATAGTAGGTAGTCAGTAAATGTTGCAGCACACATTTCACTGGTTTATGAGTAGTAAATAAGCTTCTTGAGTTAGAAAATACTGTTTTGTTAAGTGTCTAACCCAAAGTATAAAACCTAGTGAGTAATAGAGCCATGAATAGAAAGAACCCAACTTCATAAGTGCCAATCCAAAAAGGCAGTAATGGGGCTAAAATCTTCCAGGCTTCTGAATTGCCTGAGCTGTGACTTGTCAACAGGGCTGTAAGTTCTATCCTATTGCCTTTTGTATTTTTTTGCAGTATCACTCCATGCTGCACAAATCAATTTCACTACATTAAGGTTCTGTATATGACTAATCAGAAAAGGTGTCACTGGGAAAAGTACGTTATTTCAAGTGCCCAAGATTTGTAATTTATCACATTTTATTCCCCGTGCGCCCCCCCTCCACTACTGTATTCTGTTAGCACGTTTTTCTGACTGACATAGTAAATAAAGTTCACCTCAACCTGTAGAAAGGAAATTTCTGTTACCCACCCCTGCCAAGGCATTTTTTACAGCATCATTCACAAATAAATAATTAAATTTAAGTTTAAGAGGAGAAAGTATATATTTTCATTTGTTAGGCTTATTCTGGAAAAATAACTAGAATTTATTTTATGTCTGGACTCAAAGTGCACTAATTTGGAATATGTTTTTAATAGCATAAGGTGCAGATTACTGCAAGGTTTACCTGGGTGCTGTGTTGACTTAAATATCACTGCTTCTTTCTTGTGGAGTAGGTGTATTAATTGCTTTGTTGAGATAGTTTATTTAGTATCCACAGCAATTATCTCTTGTGATGTTCTGTACATAATGAAATTGCCACTTTTTTTCTTTCACAAACCAGTAATGGTTTTAAAAAGTACCTATAGTGTTTTTTAAAAAAAAAAAAAACACTGTGTGTGTATTTGTGTTTTTAGTAAGTAAGACATTTACATGGTTTAAAATTCAAAAGATACAGAAGGGTTTACAGAGTTTTCTTTTTTTTTTTTTTCCTTTTTGTCTTTTTTCGTGTCCAGCAACGGATCGCAACCCTCAGTGTCGCGCCCATACCGGACCAGGACCGGCAACGGGATCGCAACCCTTGGTGCTGCACCCGCACCTCGCTCAGCCAGTGAGCGGGAACCGGTCTGTATGTGGGATCCGAACCCTCGGTGGGAGCGCCACTATGCTCCCAAGCGGCGCACTGTAGCAGTGCGCCACCGGGCCGGCCCTACAGAGTTTTCTTTTTCTCTTATCTTCCCAGTCATGCAGTTATCCCTCTTAGAGGCAAAGAAAAACATGTTACTAGTTTCCTTTTAAAGGATCCTTCCTGGAAATCACACATAACAATTTCATTGGCCAAAATTGAATCACATGGCCATACTAGCCGCAGAAGAGATGGAAAATAAAGTTTTTTAGGTGAATGCATTGCTGCCTTGAAAAAAAATTGAAGCTTTGTTTCTGAGGAAAAGGGGGAGAACATGCTATTAGACGGCAACTAGAAGTCTTTGCCTAAGATTGTTCTGATTTATACTCACCAACAATGTATGAAAATACAACTTTACAGTATTATTGTTTTGTTACATTTTACCAAGCTTGCCGAAATGAATTTGTATAAGTTAAAGATCTTAATGTCTTTTGCTTTAACTTTAGTATCTAACCCTATTATATGGTGTGACTCTAATGAATTTAGACCTAGTTATACTTATATCTCATTGAAAAATGAGAGTTAACTTGATGTTGAGTATACTGCAAGCAAAATAAATTTTATAGGAATTATGGGTAAGTCTTTTGCTCTTAGGTGTGAAAAATAAATGAATTTTCAGAGACAGAAAAGTTAACCACCTTAAGATTTATGTGAAAGTTACTACCCCGTTTCTGGCATGCCTAGAGTTTGTGACTTCAAAAATTATCTAATTTTTTAAACTTTATATAGGCTGCTTATATGTACCAAAAGGAAGATAATTTGGGAAATGTGGGTCAGAGATGAATTAGAGCTATATTGGCATTAACAAATGTATTTGACTTGAACTTGGAAAGAGAGATTTTGTTCTATCGTGGTTCTTTTGTGTGTTTTATATTCTGTCTAATATCAGAGATATTGTAGAAATGCAAATCATTCACCATTATTGATATATAGAAGAAAACAGTTGTTTTTGTTGTAAGTCAGAAAAGAAATGATTCATGGTCTCATCAGTGGGAATATTACAGCTAGTGGAAATAGTAGATGGAGGGGCTATGATAGGGAAACAGATCAGGTAAGGGCATGTAGGCATATTTGGGGAATAGCTATTGTGTAGTTTGTCAGTGGAATAGAATATATGTTAGAGGAGAAGGAGGGAGATAAAACTAGAAATAGAGATTGGGCTTTGAATGTTAGGGTAGGAAATTTGGATTTTATTCATTTTTGTTTTGTTTTGTTCCAAGTTCTTAAAGAAGTGACCTTGTTTGCATTAGATGAGTATATTAGGTAGGTGGTTAGAATGGATAACTTTTAGTATTATGAATCTGTGACCTATGATGAGGTTGGACTTTAGACATGTCATCTCTATGGTGTCAGCTTGAGAGATATGGTAATTAAGTCATAAGGTTTATAGCTTAATACAGTGGGTGAGGTCACCAAGTAGGAAAGGTTAGAGAAATAAAAAGAAGGCTGAACTTTGAGAATGCATACATCTACGGAGTGGTTCTTTTTCCATATCTCTCCCTTTTCACCCCTTGGAATTTAGTTTTGAGGAATCCATGTGGTTTTGTCTTAGAGTTTACCACAGTTTGGATTTTATTGGTAGTATCCATGTGGTATAGCATGTTATTCTGTTTTCTCTTCTGTTCATTGGTAGTTGGATCTGGAGGCTTGATCATATGCTTATTTGATTTTTTTTCTTTTTTTGATTCTGTTTTTTTTAGTGGAGAGTAGGTAGTGATTTGTACTTAATCAGGAGGCATATAGCACGTAATATCGGGTTGTCTGTCCTTTTTGATATTAGTAGATGTTGATGACTAATGCCTAGATCCATTAACTCATTAAGGTTTGCAAAATGGTGATATTCTAATTCTACCATTCCTTCTTTACTTAGCTGAAATAAGTCTATAAAGTGAAACTTCACTTCATCTTCTATTTTATTACTTGTTGGTAGATACAGTTTGTATAAAAGGTAGGATAAATGCATGATTTGTTCACTTTATCTATTTTCAAAATAATGAATTGATTAACTAGCATCCTCTAGTGGTGACCAATTAATATTACTATTAACTTATGAATTTAAACACATTCGATACTTTTATTTCACTGAAATTATTGTCTTCATTGGTGTGCAGATTATACTGTCTTGTCCACTGGACTTCTAAGTCCTTTTGATATACCCAAGTAGTCTAGTAGTCTAGTCTAGTAGTCTAGATATGACAGAATGTTCCAGGCTCATCTTGGACATTTCATATCCAGACCTGGAGTCAGCCACTTCTCCAGGGTGCCCTTGGCAATAAAGGTACTCATTGCTTTTGGGTTGGTCATTGTTTTTAGACTTTTTCAGTGGACAGATCTTTTTAAGATAAAATTACTTCAGGAGTTCATACTGATACTTTGAATTCTAATTGTTAAAACTCTGGTCTTATACTTCCATCTCCTTTTTTACATATTGGGAATCTTGGTTTTCAACGGTGCCAGAAATGATAGAATTAGAACTTCACAAAAGTATTCATTTGTTTCATCCCACGGGGCATACATAGCCCTCAGAATACCAACAACAATGTGGTTAATTAAAACAACTTTATGAAGGTATACTTGACATACAGCAAACTACACATATTGAAATTGTACAGCTTGATAAGTTTGATGTATGTATACACATGAAACAGTTGTCTCAGTCGAGATTCTGAATGTATTCATTGCCACAAAAAATATTCCTCTACCCCTTTGTAATCTTAACCTTCCGCACCTCCCTTTTCTCACTCCCATCTCCAGGCGTTTTGTCACAATAGGTTAGTTTGCATTTTCTAGAATTTTTTGTAAATGGAATCGTATAGAATGAACTCTTTTTCATCTGTGTTCTTTCACTCAGCTTAATTATTTGAGATTCATCCATATTGTTGCACGAATCACTAGTTCATTCCTTTTTATTGCTTAGTAGTAATCTATCGTAGTAATCTCTATCGTAGAAAATATACCATAGTTTTCTTTATTCATTCACCTACTGGTGGACATTTGGGTTATTCTAGTTTGGGGCTATTACAAATAAAGCTGCTGTGGACATTCATGTATAAGTCTTTATTTAGGAGTGAATAGCTGGATAATATGGTAGGCATGTGTATACTTTTTTATGCTAAACTGTTTTCCAAAGTGGTTTTACCATTTTACACCCCTACCAACAGTGTGTGAGTTCCAGTTCCTCCACACTGTTGCTGATACTTATAGTGTGGTTAGGCTTTTAAATTTTAGACATTTTAATGCATGTGTAGTGGTATCTTATACTGTGGTTTAATTTGCATTTTGCTAAGGACTAAGATCCACCATCTGTGGTTTTTTTTGGTGAAGTGTCTGTTCAAGTCTTCTTCCTACTTTAAAAAAAGTTGTATTTGTTTTCCTTCTATTGAGCTTTGAGAGTTTTTTATTCTGAATACAAATCCTTTGTCAGCTGTATGATGTGCAAATAAGCTCCCAGTTTGTGGCTTGCGTTTTTATTCTTTTAACAGTGTCTTTTGAAGAAGAGAAGTTCTTAATTTTGATGACTTCCAATTAATTTTTTTTATGGATCATGAATATTTTCAGTGACTCCATTTTATCTTTCTTGTGGCTTTTTAGCTGTAAATCTGCTATATTATTTTAGTGATTGCTTTAGGGTTTACAGTATACATCCTTAACTTATCACAGTGTACCTTCAGTTGGTATTATACTACTTTATGCAAACATAAGAACTTTACAATAGTCTACATTCATTTCTTGCCTTCCAACCTTTGTGCTGTTGTTGTCAAACATTTTGTTCTTACATATGTTTTAAGCTCCACACTACGTTGTTGTTATTTTTCTTTCAATAGTTAAATATCGTTTAAGGTGATTTAAATAATATTTACCTCTGTTGTTGTTATTTCCTGTGTTCTTCGTTTGTGTAGACAGGTTTTCATCTGGTATCATTTTCCGTCTTATATTTACCACTTCTTACAAAGTAAGTCTGCTGGTGATAAATTCTTTCAGCTTTCGTATGTCTGAAAAAGTCTTTATTGTCATCTTCATTTTTTTTTTTTTTTTTTTTTTTTTTTTTTTTTTTTTTTTCGTGTCC
>NW_007728014.1:139108-147051 GCF_000696425.1 Galeopterus variegatus | reverse complement strand
CGCCGCCGCGCTTCCCAAGCGGCGCACTATCCAGTGCGCCACCGGGCCGGCCCGTCATCTTCATTTTTGAAAGCTATTTTTACCATTTAATAATTCTAGGGTGACAGTTTTTTTCCTTTAAATACTTCAAAGATGTTGCTCTATTATCTTCTAGATTGCTTTGTTTTTGATGAGAAATACACTATCATCCTTCTCTTTGTTTCTCTGCATATGTCTTTTTTTCTCTGGCTGCATTTAAGATTTTTTTTTTTTTAATCAGTGGTTTTGAGCAATTTGACTATGATGTGCCTTGGTGTAATTTTCTTCATGTTTCTTCTTTTTGGGATTCAGTGAGTTTCTTGGATCTATGGGCTGATAGTGTATTCATGTAGTGGAATACTATACTATATGCATAAAATGAGTGAACTAGATAGATCCAGATTTATCAACACAGATAAATTTTTAAAACAAGGCTAATGTGGGGGAAAGCAAGTTATATGTAAAAGCCTAGGCCATTGTGATGCCATTAATGTAAAATTTTAAAACACAAAACATATATTTTTATGGATGCAATCGTATGTATCAAAGTTTTTAAGGGTGACTATCAAGGATTCACACCAGAGCCAGGATAATGGTTAACTCTGGGGAGGGAGAGATTCAGGGGAAGGCAATCTTTAGATATATCTATGGCATTCAATGTCTTAATAAAATGTATCCGAAGCAGATATGACAAACATTTTACCTATATTTACATATGTGTCTAAAGTATGTTTCATATAATGATATATATGTATCACTGATTTTAAAAGGTCAATATAGTTCTTATAGCTTCTATTGCTTCATTTTACTAGATATAAAATAACCCCTCCCACATAAATCTCATTCACATGCTTAGTTACATTTCAGTAATCCACCAAGTAAATGTTATTCCCATAGATGTAGGACCTATTTCCTCAAAATATAGTGACCAAAACTTTCATAGTACTCCCTGAGATGCGACTCCAGTGAGACTGTCTGATCTGTAAGAGTCACTAGTTAATTTTACTTTTGAGATATTCCAGAAGACACATTGCAGGTTTCATGGCATTTAATTCACGTAAAACGTCATACTGGGTAGTGTCTCTTTCTTATCCTTTCTTTTTTTAGTAATGCACTCGTTACGTATCTCACCAAATAAGAAGCCTTTGTCCTGCTGGCATCTGATTTTTTTTTTTTCTTTTGACAACCAGCCTGTCTTCTATGTCCTGAATTTCATTTTATCATCTTTTGAAATGTTGCCAGGTAGGTGTCCCTAGTTGAAAAAGAAAGACCTATAAATCATTAAAGATAATAATATACAGGTTTTTCTTAAATGTGCTGCTGAAGGGCAATAACCCCTTTGGGTTGGTGAGAGTAGCTCTTACACAGCAGCTTTTTTCTTCCCTTTTTAATGGTAAGAAGTAAAATATCCCTCTGTCAGGACCAACTCTTATTTGGTTTCATGCTTCTAGTCTTAATGCATTAATTAAGATTGGTGTGTTCCTCATAGCTTTTTTTTTTTTTAAAGAAGAAAGGAAAGGGTTTTAGGGTAAGGAAAAGCTAGTCAATATTTTTGTCATCCAAAAAGAATTTAAATCATTGAAATGTAACATTTAATACATTAGCAGATTTGGAAAACTTGTGGATACACACGTTTCTTTACAAGTAAAACCAAGTCTACAACATTTATTAAATATGTGGTAATTCTTCCATTTTGGTGATATTTTTCTTTTTGGAGGAAGCTATAGTTTGACACAATTTTCTTGTTCCTATTAACTACAAAAATACTTTGGAACAGTGTTTTAGGATTTCTCTTTCCCATATTTTTAAGGCTTTTACATCCTCAAACTCAGACTACTGTAGTTTATAAAATTCCTTGTTTTCTAACCAGATTTAAGTTAGTAAAGCCCTCCCTTTCAACAAAAACCTATTGTGTAATAAGCAGTGGAGAGATAATAGTGAAACAAAACAGAGTGTGTCCTGCCCTCATGTAGAAACAGCTAAGAAACTAAGTGGCTTATTTTTCATAGTACTTTTAAAGCTTTCCTAAACTAAGTTTCTGAGAAATGCTCTCTCCCAACTAATATAACTGGCCAGGAGGGGACATATATTAATGAAACAAAGGGCTTTGGTTTCTTCAAAATATTCTTGTGACCAGATGCTGGAAAAATATACAGTGGGTTTCTTAATAAAGTTTTGGCTTGGAAATACATACATACTTAATGAAAACAAAAATGAGTGCTCCTAATGTAGGCTGATCTGTATATAATAGCATTTCCAAAAGTAGAGCTTTTGTGGGTAGTCCTCATTAACTTTCCTTCCATGTCCTCACCACGTATTCCCCTTAACTTACTCCTAGGCATACCAAAAGGAGCAATTTACAATAAAAAGAATTCTGTGAAATGTAATTGTGGTCAAAGGGGCCCTTGGAAGGTATGAAGGGAAAGGTTTGTTGTTGCTGCTTTATAGAACTTCTAAATTCAGAGAGAGCAGTCTAGTATAGTAAAAAGAACATATACATTAGAGTCCAACAGACTTTAATCCAATCCCAGTCCTGCCACTTATTCTCCGTGACCCAGGGCCAGTTTGTTAACTTCTCTGTACATCAGTTTTCCTGTTTGAAAAATGAAGATAACAGTCCTTCACAGGAAAATTGCATATCAAAGGCCATCACTACTCATTTATTTTATTTGTTCAGCTAATTTATTGGTGGAGTACTGGATTCTTTAATGGTTTCTGCTAGTGTTAATAATTGATGAACATTGTGCCAGGCCTCATTCTGCTGTTAGACTATCCAAGTCAGGATATGATCTGCATTATAACAGTCGACATCTCTAAAAAGAGAATGACCAAAGATTGTAAAAAATGACTGTTATTTAATAATAAGGATAGAAGAAAGAAGGTGTAATATCTTTATTAGAATATGATTGATTCACTGGTTTTGCCAGTAGCAGTTATATTCTCATCAGATGATACTTCTGAACAATTGTAATGATTTGTTTTTTATTTATGTGAAGTGAAAATGAAGCTTCCTAGAATTTACTGCATGGGGGGCCGGCCCGGTGGTGCACTCGGTAGTGCGGTGCTTGGGAGTGTGGTGGTGCTCCCGCCGAGGGTTCGGATCCCATATAGAGACTGGTCCGCTCACTGGTTGAGCGCGGTGCGGGCGCGACACCGAGGGTTGCGATCCCATTGCCGGTCACGGTACGGGCGCGACACTGAGGGTTGCGATCCCATTACCAGTCACGAAAAAAGACAAAAAGGAAAAAAAAAAGAATTTACTGCATGGGAAATAGTCTTTCTTCAGATTTCGTACCAAAAACACCCCCAAAACAAAACCAAAATTACCCATGTAGTTTTAGAGTTAATGTCAGATTGCTTCTGTCCTGGGAACCTAAAAGCACGAACACATTTCAATAAGGCTGCCTTTCTCTTTTGTACCTTTGAAATGACTGTTATGGATATATTTATAAGTAGAATATTATTAACCTAGCTATGGCCATTTGCCTTTTACTGACTAAGTCCAAGGCTTACATACCAGAAAGGGAAGTAGTATTTGGAGATAGTTCTTAACAAACGAGCTACTGATTTGCATCCATAGTATATGTAATTTAAAGTCAGTCATCAAAAGATTACATACCTGAAAATTTAATTTTTTGGTGGTTGGCTGGTACTGAGATCCGAACTCTTGATCTTGGTGTCATGACACTGCACTCTATCTAACCAACTGAGCTAACTGGCCAGCCCTGAAAAGAATTATTTTAAACAATTCCATCTCCTAGCGGGTTGCTAGAGGAGCAAATTACATTGTTTATAGTCTGTAGGGGAGGGAAAGGAGAGACAAAAGCTAATATTTGTATATAGGTGAAAATAAGCATCTAGTCAAGGTGGGTCTAAGAGTTGGGATTCTTGGATTACAAAAGTTCAACTCAGACTCGTAAAAAAGATGATTTGTTGGCTCACATAACCAGACATCAAGATGGAAAGAAGTAGAACTAGCCTTAGATATATCTGAAATTCAAGACTTGAATATTATCAAGACTCTTGTGGGCTTTCCCTGCAAGTTGTGTTTTTTTGTTTGTTTGTTTGTTTTTTATTGTTTTCCCCGCATGGTAGAGGCAGCTCTCAGTCTATGTATCCTTACAGCTCTTCTTTAGCCAAAGATGAAAGGGGGGCCGGCCCGGTGGTGCACTCGGTGGAGTGTGGCGGCGCTCCCGCCGAGGGTTCGGATCCCATGTAGAGACCGGTCCGCTCACTGGTTGAGTGCAGTGCGGGTGCGACACCGAGGGTTGTGGTCCCGTTGCCGGTCGCGGTATGGGCGCGACACCGAGGGTTGCGATCCCATTACCGGTCACGAAAAAAAGACAAAAAGGAAAAAAAAAAAAAGATGAAAGGGGACCTCTCCCAGCTCATTTTCAAAATTCCTAAGTCTTTTTTGGGTGGTGGGGGATGTGATCTACTTGCCAGAATAAGATGGGAAGGAACATTGAGAAGGCACAAGTAATAGCCAACTCAAGTGGAAGTTGAACTTAGGGAAGAGTTTGCTGCAAATTCTACAGAGCCGTGTTATCAGATTCATTCCATTCGTGACTCACATGAACAACTTCTACATGTGATGGAATTTTATTACCTTTTTTTTTTTTTTTTTTTTAATTTTCAGACTGTAACTCACATGGTT
The DNA here is from genome assembly GCF_000696425.1 of Galeopterus variegatus. NCBI lineage: Eukaryota > Metazoa > Chordata > Mammalia > Dermoptera > Cynocephalidae > Galeopterus > Galeopterus variegatus. The sequence goes on along the minus strand of NW_007728014.1, from coordinate 142,376 downwards.
GTGGGAGAAATTTAGGGCTCATGGGAAAATGTGCATCTCTTATCTCTTTATACAGGTCTCACTCCTAAAGGCAAGGATCTTACTGCTCAGAATTGTAGTGTAATTGTACACTCTAATCTTCAGGGGCTTTATTATAAAGCAAGGAGCCAGTAAAACTCACTTCTTGATCAGGATGTAGAATATCCTATGATTTTAGATTTCTGCAGTTACAACTAATTAGGCAACCCCTCTGTCTTCTTCTTCCCTCAGGATTCCAGGTGACCCTTATTCTGGTGTAACTTTTAATGTGTCTGATTTTACAAAGGATAGTCTGTATCAATCCTTAGTCACATTTTAAAAATTACATCAACAGTACAGCCAGATGGCATTCTGACACTTGCTGTAATTATTCTAGGATTTTTCTAAAATAGCTGGCTCAAATAGAAAAGTCATCTTTTTCCCAAGTATGTTCATGTCGTTTTTTCTTGGTTGTGTGTTCTAACTTTTGCACTTATTTTAACATCATAAAACCAGAATGGAGAATTTAACTGTTCCAAAATTTCCCATGCAAGTCTCATTTCCTGATATAAAGACCTACTCTCACAAATGAATTAGTATAATTGTACATTTATGATGATGCCTTACTTATTAAATAGTTACATTCAAGAAATTGTCAAAAAGGCATTCTTTTATAGGTCAAGAATATACTTATTTTGAAAAAAGTTGAAAAAGAATGGTAACTATTTAGCCGATTTCAGAAGAATATAGTTTAAATAGCATTATGGACTTCGTATTGACTCACTAGAAATAGTGTTTAGTTTTTGAAGAGGATGGCAAAATGTATAAGTACTTGATCCTACTATGTAAAGTTATAATCTTACACATGAGAAAATAGTACAATATACTGTAGTTTAGTTTTAGCCTAGTTTACCATAATTAAGCTGAGAAAATGTAGGCTAACGAAAACGTTGCATAACTTATTATTGTGACTCAGTTGGTATAGACTTGAGCTTTTGAAAATGTTCTTGTGCTTTTCAAATCCTCCTACAGTATAGCCTCAGATCTCTATACCTAAGGGAATATAATCAAAGGAGTCTTGGAGGAGAAGAAAATGTCTGTCAACTGTTTGCATTTGTACTAAGAAGATTTTACAGGAACTTTAATATTAGAATCCTGACACCTGAGCATCAAAAGAGAAATTTTCAATGGGCCATTGATATAAACTAGTCAAAAGTCCATGTAGATCTTTAAGACACTTCTCTAGTTCTCCACTCCCACATCTATTTCCAAACATCGGAGAAAAAAATGAAAAGAGGGAATTTTGAAACCTCTTCATTTTCCTCAATAAAGAAATGAGGCCCTAATAAAACTCTACTTTTACAAATCACTGGTGTCAGGTAAACAGTTTAAGAAATCCCTTACTATTGGCAGATAAAGAATCATTTCCTTACCGCTAGAAAATAAAAGGTACATTCTTCTCCCATTAGTTGACTTGTAGAATACATAAGTGAGACACTGTGGGGTCTAAACAGTGAAAGGATGGAGCTTTTCCCTTGTTTTTATATTTTGTGTTGTCTAGCTGTGTTATTTATGTTTCACTACCACATTCCATCACCTCCATCTCCAGCTAGATTTAATGATAGTAAGTTTTGTCTTCCATCTAATGGAACTTTGCTTGAGCCTATTTCTTTTATTTTAATTTGGCTTGGGATCTAATTTAACTTATAAATGAGGCAGCAAGGTACAGGATCCATATTACAAGATGTTTTTATTGTATAACCTCATAAGGCAACTGCACAAAAAAGTGTTCAGATAGCAAAATATTTACTTTCTACTATGGAAATTTTTAAATTATGCTAATGACATTTATAATTGGCCATGCCCCTAAATGTAATTCTTTCCTTTATTAAGAAGGTTTAGTGAGTTTCATTTCTTGTGTGTGTATGTGTGTATTTAACTTGGTTTCTTTGATTTGGCATTAGACAAGTAAAACTCAAATCTCCTTTTTCCACAGTCAAACTTACATACATTTTGTATGGGCTTTTTTATTCTCTTCTCTGAATAAAGTAATGCTGAGTTGCAGGGAAAATTGGTTAGACATGGTACCATTTGTTAGGTGAAACTCAAGTTGTATTTCAGTTTTATAAATGAATTATCTTCACTTGATTTGAATATCTGAACCTAGTTGGATTGGGAAATATTATTTTAAAGCATGATAAGTGACTTACCTTAAATAACTAGTAGTATATTGCTTTTTTTCTGTTTAAAATTACCTGTAGTTGTGGGAGTATAAAGCATCTTACCTGATGCTGATATGGTTATAATGACAGTTACTCATACATTTTCAGTGTCTTCAAGTAAGACAGTTGACTTTAAATTGTAGCAACTAGGAAACCATTGAGGGTATATCACTTTTAGTTGTGATTCTTGCCTCATTTTTCAAGGGTGTATGTATGTATACAATGCCAAATTACTCTCGAGAAATTTTGTACCAGTTTAACACCTTTAATCACTAGTATAACTTTTGCCAAGTCTATAAGAAAAAAAGAGAATAGCTCAAGGTTTCCATTTATTTTATTAGTGTAGTGGAGCACTATTTCTTTTGTTTCCTGATTTTGTGTTCTTTTTTTAAAATTAAGATTTTATTTACATATAATAAAATTCACCCATTTTAAGTGTACAGTTTGACTAATTTTGGTAATTATATATAATTGTGTAACCACCACCACAATCAAGATGTAGAACAATTCTCTTACCCTAAAAAGCTTTTTTTTAAATTTTAACTTCTCAATATACATTGTAGTTGATTTTTGTATCCCTTTACCTGTTCCTCTTTCCCCCCTCCTTCCCTTTCTCCCCAAAATGTTTCTTTCTATTCTTTGCAGGTGGTCTCCTCTCTCACCTGCAGCCCTAGGCAACTATTAACCTATTTTCTGTCACTATAGTTTTGCCTTTTGTAGGTAAAAGTCATTTTCTAGATATTTGTCTTTTCAAATAAATGGAATCATATAGTACACAGTCTTTTGTGTTTGACTTCTTTTACTTAGCTTAATGTTTTGAGAGTCATCCATCTTTTGTTTATTAATATTTCATTTGTATTAATGAGTTGTATTCTGTAATGTGGATATATTAAAATTTGTTTATCCATTTGTCCCGACCCGCGGGATATTCAACACAGACCCTGGAGGGGGGAGTGGGAATTGGATGGGACAAGAGACGCGAGAAATGGAGACAAGACAGTATTCTGATCAAGTCTCATTTATTAGCCAGAAGGTCACAGCTTATATAG
>NW_007728014.1:138223-138652 GCF_000696425.1 Galeopterus variegatus | reverse complement strand
GGATGTTACCCTCTTACCCGTCTTTGGCTATCCAGTTCAGCTCACAGAGGCAGCATTTATTAAGGTGAATGTAGTGGTATATAGGCACCACTTAGTTCTTGCATCTCAAGGCTTTGATAATGGACCTGTACAGGCCTTGCCTGAATAGCCTCAATTTGCTGTTTAATGAATGCCATAAGTTTGTTGAACAGAAAAGGACCCAAAGAAAGCAAAAGAAGCAAGCCCACAAGCGGCCCTAAAAAAAGGGTAAGAGATAAGGCAGGAATCCGTTAACTCCAGTCTAAAGGGAATTTTCTGCCAGTTGTTTTCTTTTCTAAGTCCTCTTGTAGTTGTTTGATACGGTCTCAAACTATCTCAGATTTGTTTGCATAGAATCAGCATTTTTCCAATTGGCGAGCGAGTCCAGGATCTCCAAAGCTGGAGTCGACC
>NW_007728014.1:136929-138202 GCF_000696425.1 Galeopterus variegatus | reverse complement strand
TGACCAGACAAACCAACAATCAGGAAGAAAATGCTGGTTGCCATGACCCCTGTGGAAAAGAAAAGAAAAAGACATGCTCAGGGATCTAGTGAATCCCTGGCTGAGAGGTTATGATCAACTTGCTTAACCAGCCATTCTGGCAGCCATCTGGCCAAGTTATGAGTGCGAGAATATAGCTGGGTGGGCTCTTTGGCTCCAGACAGGCAGGCAGCCGGGCTCTATGGCTCCAGACATCCATTTATCACTTGATGAGCACCTGGATTGTGCTGAATTTTTGGTTGTTATGAATCATGCTGCTATGAACATTTGTGTATAAGTTTTCACATGGATATATATTTTCATTGCTCTTGGGTAAATACCTAGGAGTAGAATTGCTAGGTTACGTGGTAAATATATGCAGAACTTTATAAGATATTGCCATACTGCTTTCCAGAGTGTTGGTACACTTGATATTCCTACCAGCAATGTATGAGAGTTCAAGTTGCTCCAATTTTTTTTTTATAACCAAGAAAAATCGAAAGTTTAATACCAAATAAATAGTATTCTTTGTCAATACATTCTTTATTGCTTTGATATGCACTACAGAGATCCAAAGGCAGGAACGTATTTGGTGTAGTGTTTGAGGAACAGCAAGGAAGACAGTGTGGCAGGAACAGAGTTGAGCACAGAGGTGCAGGGCCTTTGTAGGCCATTGGAGGAACTTGGGTTTTACTATTAGTGGTTGAAAGGTGCTTCAGGGTTTTAAGGTTACTCCAAATTTTCATGCCACTTATTACATATTTTCAGTCTTTTTTTTTCTTTCTCCATGAACTCGATTTTATTGGAGAAACATGCCCATGTTAAAATATATTGTGATTAGTGCTAAATATGTCAATCTTTTTTAACTTTAGCCATTCTAGTGGGCAGGTAGTGAAATCTTATTGTGGTTTTAATTTGCATTTTTCTGAATAGTAATGTTGAGTATCTTTTTGTGTGCTTATTGGCCACCTGCATGTCTTTTATATATAAGTATGCAAATCTTTTGCTCATTTTTAATTGGATTGTTATTTATTTATTTGTTCTGGATACAAGCCCTTTGTCAGATAGGTGTTTTAAAATATTGTCTCCCATCTGGTGGCTCGCTTTTTTTCTTAACATAAGAGCAAAAGTTCTTAATCTTATGAAGTCCATGTCATCTTTTTTTTCTTTCATAACTTGTACTTCTTTGTGTCCTAAGAAATTTTTGCTTAACCCAAAGTCACAAAAATTTTCTTTGTTCCCCCCCCCCCCCCCC
>NW_007728014.1:131166-136779 GCF_000696425.1 Galeopterus variegatus | reverse complement strand
TTTTTTTTTTTTTTTTTAAAATAAAAAATTTTTTTTTTCCCCCCCCCCCCCCGCCCTGAAAGTAATAATTTTAGCTCTCACATTTAGGTCTGTGATCAACTTTGAATAAATTTTGTGTGTAGTGTGAGGTAAAGGTCATGACTCATTTTTCTCCACATGCATATCCCATTATTCTGTCACCACTAGTTGAAAAAACCATCTTTTGCCTCCATTGAATTACCTTGGCCCCTTTGTTGAAAATCAGCTGACATATAGATGTGGGTCTATTTTTGGACTCTCTTTTCTGTTTTATTGACCTGTATGTCTATCATCATGCCAATACCACACCATCTTGATTTCTGTATCTTTATAATAAGTCTTGAAATCAGGTAGTATAAGTCCTTCAACTTTGTTCTACAAAATTGTTTTGCCTATTCTAGATCCTTTGCCTTTCCATATAAATTTTAAAGTCTGCCGTTGAGTTCTTTTTAAAAGACTGCAGGATTTTGACTGGAATTGCAGTGAATCTAAAGATCAATTTTGGGAGTTTTCCCATTTGGACAGTAGTAAGTCTTTGAAGCTGTGAACATGAATCCATGAATGTGATGTATTTCTTTTTATTTAGGTTGTCTTTAATTTCTCTTTGCAGTGTTTTGTAGTTCTCAGTGTATGGGTCTTGCATACCTTTCGTTAAATTTATTCTTAAGTATATTATTTTTTCATGCTATTTTATTTTAAAATAAATTTGAATTCTAAAAATGTAATTAAAAAATTATCTTCTAATTGTTCTTAGCTAGTATATAGAGATAGAGTTGAATTTTGTACATTGACCTCATATACAGGACTTTTCCACATTCATTTGTTAATTCTAGTAGATTTTTTGTAGGTTCCTTAGGATTTGTTACATGCATGATCATATTATCTGTCAATGAAGACATTTTAAGTTCCTCTTTCCTCATCCATATGCCTTTTATTTATTTATTTACTTATTCTTTTTCCTATTGCATTGGCTAGCTATTCTAGTACACATGCTATGTCTTCCTGATGAATTGCCCTTTTGTACATATGAAATGTCTTTATTTCTTGTATAAATTTGGTCTTGAAATCTATTTTCTCAGATGTTCTTTTAACCATTCCAGCTTTTTTATGCTTACTGTTTACATGGTATATTCTTTTCCATTCATTTACTTTTAACTTATCTATGCCTTTATGTTTAAAGTGTGTCACTTATATACCACACATAGTTGGGTATTGTTTATCCATTACGACAGTCTCTGCCTTCTAATTGGAGTTTTTAGTTCATTAATCTTTAATGTAATTAGTGATATAATGAGGTTTGGATTTACCATTTTATTTTTGTTTTCTGTCATTTCCTGCTTTTTTTTATGCTCCTGTTTTTTGCCCTTTTCACTTTTAGATTATTTGAACTAAATTTTTACCAAGATGGGAAACCTTATATTAACTAATTATTATGTTCTTAATGATCTCTAGATGTCTGCTGACATAATTACTTTGATTAAACATGTTTGGATATTGTTGACTTATATTTAAGTAGAAAAAACTTTTTCTCACCTGCAGCCAATGGATATTTAGAATATTTATGGTTTTTTAGTGATGTAATGAGGTTGCAAAATAAATTTAGTAGATTTAGAAAGCCTAATGAATAAAAGTTCATTTACTATTAGAGTCTGACCTGCATTTTCTGTTGTTTCATACATGGGACAGAAGTCCTCTGAAGGAAATCAGCTTTGTCTTATTCCTCTTTATATCATGTAGTACCTAGCTATGACTTGCTCATAGTTAGGTACCCAGTAAAAAAACTGTAGAAAGAATAAATGATTTGCAGGTGGCTCTCATGTTTTTCTTTCTGCTGTAAAGCAAATCACAGCATCTGTGGGGAGCAACTCTTGCAATCTTTAGCAGCCTTTTGGTGGTATTTACCCCTTCTATATGCTTCCTTTTGTCTCTCTGAGTGGAAAGAATGGCAAAAAAGTTCAAGAATGGTGAAGTGGAGGGAAGTTTTATTTTATCATTTCTGAGTACTACTCTGTTTCTTGAAACTTTGTATATATTGTTTAAAACATTGTCTGAGAATAACAAGGATGAGTCCTGTAGATTGTTCTCTGGAAGTATAGCAAAAGTTCAGTAAACCAGCCACCATTGACATTATGCATTACATGCCTTTTAACCATGGGTTAAAATCTTTTTGCACTCACTTTCTAAGATTATGCTTTATCCTTTTTTTTTGAACTTTCAAATATTTGCAATGTGACCATTTTTGTTCTAAATATTTTTAAAAACTTATGAAGAGCTGCTTCAGATTGTCACTACATGTTTGAAGTTTTAAAGATTAAATTAAGAGAATTTTTTGTGTATTTACAGACGAGATAATAAATTTGGAAGTGTGCTTAGATTTAAATTTTTATCTGGTTATCACAGTGGTAGGAAATTAATATGTCAGTGATGAACTTCTGAAACCAAACTTCTGAATAAATATTCTTGCAAACAGGCAAAAACTAGTATCTTCTTAAACTTAGTAGGTGCTCTGTCTATATGTAGCTTAAGATCTGATTAAGGTTTGTAATTTGAAAATGTAAAAGATAGTGCCCATTTAGACTAAAGTTCCAAGGGCAGTATTTTTAAGATTGATAAGCTCTTTGAAAAATGTATCCTGAACACATTACCTGCTCCTTTTTTTACTCATACATTTATCACTTTTTTGTGTATATGTTATTGGTTGTAGTTGTTATTTAATAAATGAAACATTTCAGAGTTCGTTTTCAACTTGAAATTCCCTGTTGACCCCCTGTCTAGTGATAAATAGGTTTCCTGCCTGATATTCACTTTATTATATCATTCACTGAAAGTAGTATAAATCTCTAAGAGCAGAGCAGGTGTTTTGAGATAGGGTGTTGGAAAAGAAGTATGTAAAACCACCTTTCTAGCCTCTTTCTCAATTAGATCTTGGCAGTTTCTTGTTCTCTCGTTTGTTTCTCCCGGGGATTTGTTACCCGATAAAAATTGCTATATATAAACAATCATTTTTGCTTTGTCAAAGTGGGGCCAGTTGATGGAAGACAAGGGTTAGGTTTTCATTATTTTTATTGAATGTTGTAAATGGTACTTTTCAGATAGACTTTTTTTTTTTTTTGGCAAGCGCAATTGACATTTCTTGTCCTCATCACTTTGATGGTTAGTTTCATCCTTCTTCCTGAGGTGAAACTGACAACAAGCAGAGCAGAGTTCTCAAGGAGAGGTTCAGAAATCAGGATCCATGTGGAGTAACTTGTAGTTATTTGGTAGGAGGGGGTAGTATTACTCTTGAAATATTTTTACATGGAACCCTGTAAGTTCAGGAAAGCCTTTTATTCCCCCTGGGATGCTGTATTGGATATAAATAGAAAAAGAAAGAAACTAAGAACGGACTATTGCCATCCTAGTTCTAAATCCACTTCATGGTTTTCTTATGGCTATCTTCCCCCAGCTCCCACTACTAAGATTTTTGCACCATTGAATCCCATGTTAGTTCTGCTTGATTTAGTAGGCTTCCATTCTTCAGGTTGTTTTCCATTAGGTGTTGAATTCATCAGTAAAATGCCATTTTCCAGTATTCAACCACATTCTGCATGACTGTCTGATTACTACCTTGTATCTTCACCTTGGTTCAAGGTTTCTATCATAGCTGAAGGGAAAGGAAACAGGCACCTCATTTCACCCAATGCAGTCTTTAAATTCCTATCCCAAAGGAGGATTTAAAATCCTCCTGCCGTGTAATATACACCTGAAATTTTAGTTGTGGAATAACAGGTGGCTTCCCTAACATGGCTAATGAGCTGGGGTTGAAGCAAGTACATCCCTCTTTACCTGGGATTTTATAATTTGTAATTATCTCTCTTTCTATATATATATTTTAGCTGGTAATGTAAAATGTTTTATATTGTTGTTTGGTCTAAAAGCAAAATTCTTCAGATCTAAACCTGGGGTGGTGTTTTCATCTCCTTCCTCCAGGTACCTGGCTTTTCAAATTGGAGAAAATAAGGATTCTTCTTCAAAGAGTTGCAGATGTCATTTGCTGGTAGAAAACGGATTTGGGAAAAAGTAAAGTTTAGTCATCAGATAAACCCATGCCAGGTGTTTATTAGGCAGCCAGCTTTTCCTTCTTAAGTGAACTATAAAGACGTGGTGATTCACCCTTTTGTTGGCCATACAAGAAAATCCTTGTTATCTCTTGCTAGCAGCTTTTGAGCCTACCCCCATTTCCCCAGGTGTGTCTGGAGCAGACACTGCCAGCTAATTATGATCACCCTGCTCATTTAGAGCCATTCTGCTCTCTGCATCATGCCACCAGGCTCCAGTACCCAAGAGCCAAGGCTGCAGTCCTGTGAATACCCACATATGAAAAAAAAATCCTTGTTTGCAATGTTCAATGTTCCTATTGTGGGTGATTTATTTCATTTCCTTTACTGCTCTGTTTACCATAATTAAAAATCAGGAGTAAATTACAGTATTTGCCACTGCATTTTTTTCAAATATGTTCCAAAAACTTATCCTGCATCTAAAGTGTTTGTATTATGGTTTGAAAACCTATCATGAAATACGTAGAATAATGATTTGTGCAGCTCATTGTACCTATTTTATTAAAAACTTACCTTAAACAACATTGATTTGTTTTAGCTTTTAGAATATTTTTGTGTATTCAGAACTTATTACCCTCAACTAAATTCTATTATATAGTGCGCTTTATTTATTGAATAGTATTTTTCTGTACATTACTATTTTAAAATTATTTTCAATGCACATATAATAAAAATACATAAAATATTTATCCCCAAACTTGCTTTGTAAAATTAGGATATGCTGCTTATATGTCAACAGATGTGTTCCAGATAACAGAACAGGAAAACAACAGAAACAAAAACTGATAAATGCAAGAGCTATATACCAGAACACTAGTAGGAGCCAATATCTCACAATGAGACAGTATCTCACTATGAGAATTTCATTTCAAATAAGTGAAAAATTAATTGCCCTCAGTAATGTAATAAGATAAATTTTTGAGAGAAAGAAATGGAAATAGAAAGCATATACACTTACAGATTTTAATACAACTTTTTAGTAAATACAACACATTTTACATTTAGCATCCTCAGATTATGGTGCAATAAAATTATAAATAAGCAACAAAACATAGCAGGTTTTCAACTAGATGAAAAAAGGAAATGCATACTACAAAAAACTATACTACTTGAAAGACACGAAAACCCTTTTCACCAATTATTCAGCTCATAAGGCTGGCACAGCTAAATATATAATTTTTATTCCACTTTACATTCCTATTTCAACAAGAAAAAATATAATTATTGTAAATATATTTTTAGACATATATATGTGTACATATATATGAGACTACCTAATATCAAAAGAACCTAAGAAAAGAACAGAATAATAGGGTAGAAAAAATTAAGATAGAAACTACTGAAATGGATTATTTTTTAATAAAACATTAGAAACTAGACTACAAAAATTTAGACACTACACGCTAGGTTTTTTTTTTTTTTTTTTTTTTTTTTTTTTTTCCGTGTCCGGCAATGGATCCCAACCCCCAGTGTCCCCCCCACCCCGGACGGGGACCGG